>NC_084595.1:36282264-36529764 GCF_033807715.1 Cololabis saira
AGTCAGAGAAGGGGCCAGGTGTGTACTGTTGTATACATATGGGGAAGATGCCAAAGTAGGAGGAAAAGATGGCAGTCCATTAGAGTTCTGATGAGGCGATGAGTTCAGGGGTGTATTTGGCATCTGCTTGTAAGCAACAGCAATCCGTCCAGTGTGACAGCAGCTCACCTTGATGGGGCGACCAGACACACTTACTGCGCTGCTGTTAGGAAGTCTTTCATCAACCAGGAGAGGCCATTCATCCCACTGGTACACAAAGGTGTCTGTACAGGAGGGTTCTGGCATCACAACACTGCACCTCCAGAAGCGCACTTTTCCATCAGAGCAGGAAGTAGCGAGGAGGTAAGGCACACAGCCAGCTGGTAGGGAACACGATGCACTCAGGTGACCTAATAAGAGAAGGGATAGTACTTAATAGGCATTCTGTTTTTTTCTTCTCTGCATCTTCACTTTCCATGACTCTGACTTTTTATAAAACTATTGGAAACAGTTCTTTTGTCTTAAATTACAAAAACAATTCTCCAAACTCCCATTAACCCACTTTACACACTCATTTCTGTTCACCTGAAACACAGAATGGTGCTGTGCCACGATGAGCAACCTAGTGGTTTTCACTAAAGGTCTAAAGCAAATCGTGCTGTGGTAGACTTCCATTTATATATCGACATGACAATCCCTAACCACATGCCATAACATGAAAGGATAGTCAGGCACTTTAGGAGTGGGTTAGTTTCATCTGTTTCTTCAGAAGAATCAAACAAATCGTGTCATTAAATGATTTTAGCAACACTGTCCAAATGTTTCACCTCTGGTTTTCTCTACATTTCTTACGTGCAGCAGTTATGCATTTCTTATGCTGCTGTATATGATATTTATATCTCTATCCGGCAGCAAACTGTTCAATAAGTTAAGTTACAACTATGAGCCAGACCGCACAGTCTCTCTAAATGTCTCACAGTCAAAAGCTATTTGTTTTGAAAGCTACCCCAACCCAACCACCAAAGGCAGAGATGCTAGCAGATCTGTAACGTTAACCCACCTTCAGCAAAGAGAGAGATGTGATCAGAGAATATATGAATTGGTTTTTACCAAGATACAGGGATGTATTAGCTGTTATACCCGCAGAAGTGCAGTTTTGGCTCAGTTCGTTGGGATATTTTGTGGTATATAGTCTGAATATTCTATCAAGTTTTGGGTCAAGCTACAGTCCCCTCTTCTCGCTTTTAAACACACACAGTGTTCAGCAAAATCATAAGTGAAGCGAGTGGAAAAAAAAAAGAGAAAATGTCTAGTTTTCTAAATTAGGCTTACTGGTTGAAGTTTTGCAGAGGTATGTTCAATCTCTGTGACTTGTCAGGATGGAACGAATTGTCAGAGAAAAATGTGTCACAAGACGACTAACTCACTCATTTAATGTATTTACCATCAATAAAAATACTTATGCACTGGTAAATATTGTATGAATACTGATTCTTTGAGTATGTCTGAATTAATCTATATAGAACATCATTATCTGAATCAACACATTTACTTTAAATTTGATATTAACAGCTTGCATTAAAACATTTTTAAAACAGTAAAACCATTCGTTAGTTTCTTGGTGTGATTTTTTATGAGAAGCTTCTTAAATCAGTATAGGACCAGATTCATTTTTCTTCTTTATCACATGCCAACTCAAAGACAAAGATAGCTCAAAAGGTTTAAAGTTGAAGTAGTATAATTAAATGTGCGCATTAGTCTATGTGGGTGTTTCACCAATTAAAATGACTCATTACATTTAATTGTGTGTTTTCATCATCCTAACCTGCTGAGGGAGTAACACTGATGGCTTCCACTCCTGCAGGAAGAGCCATCTCTTGGCTGCACAGCCTGCGTGTTGTGAGGCTGAGGCGACAAGCACTCTGCAGATTGGAAGTGCACGGTTTACTCTTCTGGATTACTGGAGAACTTAGTCCGTCATTGATGAATTGAGAGCTGCTCATAGGCGACGCTGCAGCAGACACAAACCAAGGGAAAGATCATTAAATTCATATGGTACTTTATATCATTTTTTTAAGAAGATGTACTAACAACAGCCCAGGGGTTGAATTCACTGAATATTTACCATCATTGGGTGATTATTTTTACAAGGTTGACAAAAGCAAAAAAAAAAAAACACAAATTAAAATACAGATGCATTATGTAATTTACAACATTGTTAGTGACCAGAGACAGACCATCTTTGTTAGGCCCTCTGTCCAGATTGTGTAAATATTCATTATTACTTAGCTATTGTACTCAGCTACTGAGAGTTTGTTCCCTGTAAAGGGCTTGTTTATGTTTCTGTTATTGTACAAATCCATTGCTCATATTTGGCTGTTTATTCAGTAAAGATTGTTGTGTTTTTCAATGGTCCATTTGGTTGTGGTGAGTGGGGTAAGTGGTGTTAAAATGAAATAACTATAATAATGACAACAACAACAATCTGCTTTTAGTGATGTTGAGATGAGGGAGTTAAAAACCAGTATTGGGACTTTCAGTGGCTTGAAAAGAAATTACCGTACTTGAGATTGGGGATTAAGTGGTAAAGTGGTAATCAATGCTAGATTTCAAAGAAGCTTCAAAACATAAGATTGATATAGCACAATACAACAGTTCAAAATTATATGTAAAAAAAAAATCTGAATTACTGCTCATTTATAAACTAACATTTGTCATAACTTCCTCTGGAAGAATCTTAAATCTTAAAGGCTGCCAGTTTATTGGGCTGATGATTAAACAAAACAATTGGAAAATATTGCTTGAATCCTGAGAACTTCGCAAAACAAACAAAAAAAATATTTTTCAAGGTACCTACCCATTGTGACAGGTAGAGCAGCAAGATGAAGATGCCACATGTGGAGTAGCGAACGGCCTGTTGGAGTCAATTCCACCACAACCAGGAAAAAACGTGCAGAAAATGCTGATTCGCTGGAGGCTGCACACCAGGAGAAACAAACCAAAATAGAAAAGATCAACATTGTCTGTGACTTGACAGGGGTAAATAGGTTACTATTAAATCTTAAAAGTGGCAATATTATGCTAATTTCTAACAATTTAATCTTAATTTTGGCACCTCTATAATAGATCTGTACCCAGAAAGACTCCAAAAGGCACGTCAACAAAGATCCACAACTACAACGATTAGTTTGCTTGGTTAAACGTCTTCAATTGTCTCTATGTCCTATAGTAAAATGTACTTCCTGGAGACCACAACTTAAAAGGAAACTCAGTTCTCACGTAATACAGAACCAACAATTTCATAAAGTCCTTTGAAACCTTGGGTTGACCTCCCAAACCCGGTTCTTGTACATTACATAAACAAACTCTTGTAAACCATATGTATACCTAATGTTTTCAGCCACTGGTCACATAATTTGAGAATTAAGTGTTATAACATTGTAGATAAGTCAGAAAACACGGAAATACATAATATGGCCACAATTTAAATAGAAAAAAAGAAAATTCTATATTCTTACAAGCAGAATCAGGAGTTCCCTGTACGTCCGCTCTCTTCACACTGCCAAGGATCAGATCCTCCTGAAAGACGTGCAAGAGCTGGGTCTCCTTCCCTTGCTATTGAAAAGAGAAGCAGGTGAAACAAAATCAGTTACAGACTGTTTCAGCATCTTCCGTAGTGTGGACAGTATATGTACACAGGGAGATACAGGCTATATTAATGTAACAGAGAGATACGAGTACGCATGAACTGCCCAAAGGGATGGAAAAAAGGTTTACTCTGCTTCTGATTTTACAAGCTTGACCTTTCACAAACACTACTGCAGAGTGCTTCATGCTAGGAAAGGTTTAGTATTTAGCTGAAACTTTCCCAAATATGTGGCATTCATGTTTTTAAGTCAGGAGTACAGTGTGTGAATGAAATCCATTTTTTTCGCATTTCATTTATACTTACAAAGTCAGTAATGGCATCCAGTTCTATGATGCAGCCTGGTTTTGCTGTTGACTGCTGACTGATGATGGTGAAGACCTCCCCAACATATTTCTGAAATGAAACAAGCATTTAAAAAAAAAAAAGAAAAGAAATGATCTAAACACATTTATCACTTAATGTGACTAAATAGCCTGTCATTTCTGGGATTGATATCTGTGTACGCATTACATACTTCTCCAAAGATGAGCTCTGAGAAGAAATAGGCATTGGTACACTTAAACAATTACCAGTGAAGAGCAGACTATACTTGACTTTTAATTTGTTGGAGTAACCCCTTTGATGACTCACTGATATCTCAGGATTGGAGAGCTCACTCAGGAGTTTCTTTGCCTCGATAACAGCCTGATACAGCCTGAGTGATTGCCCATCACTTGCTACAAAGCAGGCGCTGGGGGAGTTACAGTATGCACCTAAATACACAAAACAAAATAACAAAAAAAAAAGAATGCATATGAAGGACATTCAGTATAATTGTTACTATAAAACACTATTGTCTCCTTAGTTGGATACTGCTTGCAAATCCAAGCTTTTATGGTAAAATATTGGTATGGTAAAAATTTGGTAAGATTAATCAAATTCTGAAACCCTGCTTTAATTGGATTTCATGCCAAAGGGCTCCTCTCTTTGGATCGTTTGATTATTTATGAAACGAAAATTGTATTTTCCCATTAGTGAATCTAAAAATGTTTGTTAAAATAATTAACACAGCTGTATTGCTCATCAACATGGCAAAGTATACAAGAAATCTAAAAATCAAATCAAAACCATAAAATATTCCTCACCTAAACAGCTGCTGGGAATGAGCGTAGGCAGCCAGGCCACATTAGCAAATGCTGATGCATGAAGAGAATTTATTCTAGCAAGCTCCGAAACCCCGCCTGACAAAGACAGCGGGCCGACGGGATCCACTCTCCATAAAATCAGCTCGCTGTAAATTGCATTGGGGTCCTGAGAAACACCGCCCAGAGAGACCCGGCTGGGCCGTGACACATGAAACGGAGATCTGGAATAGGACACGCCAGTGGAGTAGGCCTCTGGAGGAGCCAGGATGTTATCTGCCTCTGGTGTCCTCAAGGCATTGTGATGCGAGGTGGTTAGGAGAAGCGGGAGTAAGGAGTGACAGGCCAAGTCATTGAGGTGGAAACGGTGGCCACAGTAGCGGGATTTGTGGGAGACACTGAGCACAGTTGAGAAAGCTGAGTCTTCAGCAAAACTGACTGCCCACTGATTTAGAGAGCCATCATCATGTTTAGAGATCATGAGGACATTGGGGGTGAAGATGCTCAGTCGGAGACTACTGCTGGGTGAAGCTTTTACTGCACCTCCGTAGCTGATCAGAGTAGATTTTGTTTGAGACATTGAGCTCCCAGGTGGCCGCTGTCTGCCATGTTCAATAGCCAGATCCACATTCTTGTTGCAAGCATACATAACCACGCTGTGACTCAGCGAGATGGCATCACCCGTAGGGAATGCTACAGGGATACGCGACACGAATGACACCTGAGAAAGAAGGAAAAATATTACATCAATGGAACCTGCAGTATCTAAAAGTTATTCTGATTTAAAAACAAAGCATATATTCTTCACAATCAAAGCTGCAATGTGTGTGAATATCACAACATTTCTTCTCATCTTCTTTCATGAGAAGCAGGGTGACAAAAAGTGAAGTAAAATTTAATTATAACAACAGTAATTATAAAAACAGAGATATTTCTTCTCTGTCTGCTTCAAACATGTACAAAATTAAATGAGTAAAATGAAGGAATTAAATAATACACAACAATACTTGTGCTTATTAAGATAATTATCTTCCGTCTTTACTAATTTAAGCCGCTTGCCTTAACCATTTTAAACATCGAAAGATTCTTTCAGAGCCCTCATACAGCAAGCAAACAACTGGCTGATGGGAATGTCAGTGAAAATCTGCCTCTTGTCCTCTTAGAACGCATTAACTGGAACAGTGTTAAAGACTTGTCCCCCAAAACATCAACAGTAACAGTGTAATTTTTTTTCCCCTCAAAGCATGAATCTTGGATTTTTAACAAAAACATAATTGTTCACAACAGTCCATATGATGTGTTTAAGGGTGCATTCACACCTTAGTTCATTTCCTCTATCCTGAACCATATGATCAGTTTTTACGCTTTTCAACTATGTCTGGTTATTTTTTTTACGCTGAGAAAAATTAGAGCACACCAAAATGCGTGACTCCAAACCACATGAGAATGTCTCTATTGCTTATTTGGTCATGTGTCTCTGATGGGGGAACATCAAATATAAATACAGGAAGAAGCTCCTGTGTTGTACAACATACTGGTGTATTTTTTTTCCTACATAGCGAACGTATGTGGATTAGTTGTCAGAGCTTGAATTAGAACACTGCTAAATATTTTAGCTGGAAAAGGACATGTAAAGACACAATAACAAAGCAGTACAGGATTTTAGGTGCATTAAATCATGCACAGCTCTAAACTAAGTGATGCATCACCACATTAATCCCACAGAAACTAAAGTCTGTGCTTAACTCAATTCTTCAAATCATACATCCTACTTTGGTAGGGTGTTGTCTACACTAGGACGGCACCAGAGTTCACCGTTTGCATTGAATCGAGACCACGTTTTTTTGAAAAGGTATTCATCTGCTCGCTTTGGTCCACATCAGAGTGTGATTATTGTGGTCATGCTGGAAAAAGTGAACTGCACTAAGACATAATGAAAACTTTAGTTTTTCAGTGGACTAAAGCTTGTGTGTGAAAGCACCTTAAACAACAGTTATTGAATCAAAATGATTTAAAAAAAAAAAAAAAATCCTAACTGAGCAAGATCAAAGTAACTCCATAAAAGCACTGCACTTTTTACATTTCTATCTTGTTGAAAAATATATGGTCTAAATCTCCCTTTTACACTGCAAAGTTAAGTCCCTCTGCGCTAGCATGCTTTGATAGATATTACAGATAACTCAATAGCAGATAAGCTGGACAAAAAGATGGAATGATAAGATAGATAAACAGATTGATCAAGCGATTGATAGATGTCATACCTGAGCCTGCCTGAACATGCCGGGTTGGTATTCGTCTAGCCAGTCCACATTCCAAACTAACAAAGAACCATCCATGGGATGTATACTGAACAGCATGTCGGCCCCTTTGTTCCACTCCTCTAACAGAACATCCACCTGGTGCTCCACCGCCGCTACAGGAAGCTCCACACCTTCAAGTCCTTTGGGATCACTTGACCTGCAACTGTTATCTTCTTCAAGGTTTTCTTCATCGTCAGCATCTGGAAAATAACGGAAAAAGTTGTTGGTCCCCAACAATTTATTGAAGCGTGACATCTTTAACAGTGTTCCAGCTTCACTGCAACACCTGTTCAAGAGAAGCGTCAATGGCTGGCAATATAATGTTTCTGTACCTTCACTGGAGCATTCAGTCTGCTGTTCTAAACTGCCCCTGAGCGGCTGCAGAAAGACTTCCATTGCTAATGTAAATTGAAGCTCTTTGTTGTTGAGCCAGTGGACAGTAAATGGACCCCCAGGTTCCTCATCATCCACAGCATTTAGAGAGGAGATGGATGGTAGCAGAGGAATGTCTGTTAAAAATGTCAAGTGATAAGTTGATAAACATATGACAGGGAAACTGAAACATTCTAACAACATGCTGATCTGGAGAAAGACTGTGGGCCCAAATTAAATTTCATGATTGTAATGCAAGTTCAGTCTGCAATTTTCTACCATTAAACATAATTCAAGCATGGACATATAATTCAGAAGATTTCTTAGACTCACAGTGCTCGCAGCTACTCTGAGCAGCTCTGAGCACAAACTGGAATGTTAAACAAACATCCAGAGGCAAAATAAATATTTAACTGCATGTTCTGCAGTAAGAAACAAAGGTGAGACCCTATGACCACACTTTTTCCTTCTCTTAAGAACTTGCACAATCTTGTAGTTTCTAACTTTTCTCCAAATTTGAAGAATTTGCTGTTGAACAATGAATGCGGCTAAAGCAATGAATGACGTGTTTGACTAACCTGTGGCAGGGTTGATGCTGGCAGCGATGTGGAAGTGGCAGAGGGCATTAGCGTGGGGCATGCCATTGCTGGCTCTCTTGTGGGAGTAATGTCGATTCTGCTGGTGAGGCAGGCAGCCAGTAAGGGAGGGCAAGGGAATATCCCGATAGGAGGAATGCCGTGATTCTTGAAAATTAAACTGTGTGGAAAACGTCAGTCAAGTTAGTTAACTTACATTTTTTACTTGCTGAGAAAATGAATCGAGATTCGAAACATTGTCCATCTCAGTGAAACTCAGTAGAAATCCTTTTCTATATTGTTTATTCTTTCATTTTTTGAGGGAGAAAATTTCATTAGACTTTAAAGGAGCCGTGTGTAAGAAATGGCCAAAACTGGTACTGCAGTCACTTTCAAAATACTGTTGAGCGGCGTGTTTTCCTGCATTCTGATGTGGATTATGCCCTTGTTGCCAACATAGTGAAACTGCGGGTGGAAACTAGCATTACTGCTAAAACCCGGTGTATTCACACTGCTTAATGTAGTGTGCATTAATATGCATTGTCCCGTCTAAATAAATAAACTTTGAAACTATTAACCACATTAAATGTATGTCCGACCCCTTGCAATTTGCCTGCTGGGCAAACAGGTCAGAAGATGATGAAGTTAACGTGAGCCAACACCACATCCTGCAACATCTCGACTCTCAAGGAGCATATGTCATTACAGACAGATAAAAAAAATCCATCACAGTGACAGCTTTACTACAAATTGCAATAAATCCAAATTAACAGTTGAATTTTAAACCTTAATGGAAGGACTTTCATTACAATACTGTTGTATTTAACAAAGTGCATCTAAAACAAATTTATTAAAATTTTAGTCAAAATTGATATCAGTCACTTACTTCGTGTGATGTTAATCCTTGTGCCTTCCCATTGCAGGTGTTTTTCCGGGAGCTGCCAGCACAGTTGGCTGTTTCACCGCTTTGGTCAGAAGCGTGGTTGTTATGGTGACCAGAGATGAGGCTGTCACCAGGCAATATCGTCTCTGCCCAAAGCCGACAGACACTGTCCTTACAGCTGGTGAGCAGAACATTACAGACTGCACCCCTTTTAGGAGAACGAGTGGAGGGAAAAAAGGATAACAGGAGTTAAAAATGGGGTGTACTGGACAGTCATAACCTTTTCAGTAACTTAGTCATTAATGGTATAATTCAACAGCAGGTAAATGCAAAACCACATCTTGAGAAATAAGGCTGAAAGTCAAGTTAAAATGTAAAATTTGAAGTGTAACATATCTAATTGTGTCCTTAATGGAGGCTATTGATACAGAAAGAAGCAGTAGCTTGCTTGAACTAGCAAGGTTAAAACTATTAAAGTATAATGTACACAAAGCAGGTTGCCAGAGGTGCAGTAAATGGAAGTGTTATTTTATTACTATATTGATAATTGAAAGGCTCTACCACCCTGATCACATCTTTTGCAAGTTCAAAAAATACTTGAACATGAACACACTCAGAGAGTAAAATGCAAATGAAGAGAACTAAATTTAACATTGTGATTTCTCTGTGCCAATAAGTATTATCTGTATATTTCTTAATTATATTCCTGCACATTATATATGCTGAAAGAAAGTACAATAACAGAACATATAGCACTAGCCATAACAATAAGCCACTTTAACATGTTAAAGTTAAATAATGCATGGTGCAGTTAAACAGCAATGGGTATACTACCTACCTATAAATCCTGTAAAACAAGGTTCAAAAATGGAATGTGCTATTTTATTACTTTCATTGCCGTGTAACCAACCAAATGCTGTAGTCATTCGCTTGAAGGTACTGGCTAAATTATAATAAACATCTGAGAAAATCAATTATCCATGAAGATGGGTTAGAAATGATAAGTTGATCATTTTTGTACCGTGGCATGTATTTGCTAGTCTTCCTCCAAGAGAAACCAGTAACAGATCGGGGATGGGCCAGGTAGACAAAGGAAAAGGCCAGCTCTCCCTGAACACTCACACTGGAATCTGGGGGTGTGAAGAGTCTGGCAACACTTGACTGCCACTTACTGGTGCCGTACCAGACCTTTACCAAGCAGTCATCCTAGAAAAGAGACGCAGAAAAAGGAACATTACTGATCTGATCTTAAAATAATGTTATTCATTACTCTAGATTACATCTGTGACTAAACAATGGAAAAGAAACCTACAAGTTTATAGCATCATAATTCAGCATCATAAGAAGTAATTTACCTGTCCAGCAGTAGCAAAGAATTCCCCATCAGGTGAGTACTTAATAAAACAAACTGGAGAGGCAGTCCTGAACACAAAAATATGCAAACTTTTTAATAAGTTTTTTCTTTCCGATAAAACTTGTCTAAGAAGGTCTAAGATAATTGTGTTAAAAATAAATGTATCGAGCAAGTATTAAGGATTTCAATAAATCACAAAAAATCTACATGACCTGGTTTTAGTTATTACTCTATATAACTTGTAACTAAATAATACAAATAAGCTAAAAATGTATGTAATTGAAACACATTTTGAGAGGTATTTATGCAGTCCTGTTATAAAAAGAAAAAGATACAAAAATAAAGTATTTAAATCGCAGTCTTAAGTGATATTGCAGATTTCCAATGTCTCAGTTCTTACTTGATCTGCCAGATACATCTCCAAGCAGAACAAGAGTCTTGTATGGTCATCCGAGTCTGCTTTCCACTCCCTTCACCTCCATCTTTCCCCCCATCAACATGGGACCACAACTGGAGGCTGCTGGAGCCTGTCAAGAGTGTGCTACCTGCACACAAAAATTATCCACGCTTTTGACACAGTTTCTCAAAAACAAATCTATACACTTCAGAAGATATTCTAGATGTATAGTGCCTAACGGTTCAAAAAACTTTGTGTGATTTTTTTGTTTGGTTTGTGTTAAGGCAGTGATATACAGTATTTAAGTACCTGTTGGGTGCCAAGCCAAGTTCCGTACCATAGACTCCAACACAAACTGACCAGTTTTTTGCCACTGGCAGTTCAATTTCTGTACAGATAGGATAAAGACAAGATTTCCTAAATTTCCTCCGAGATTAATGAAGTATCCATCTATCTGATTTAAAGCAAAACATTAAAATTACATCTAAATAAGCTTTCAAGTTACTTTTTTTTTTCCGTTCAATCAGGGTAATGTATGAAATCAAACAGTTGCACAATAAGTGCCAACAGATGATTCCATAAGAGGTCAACATGATCCTAAACATTATATAACAAGTCCTTTAATTACAGAACGACAGACTGTGCTCAAGAGGGGACATTTTTAACTTGTTTCTTTAAATTAATGATTTTTTGATAATTTCCAATAACAGAATGCTACTCAACTCTACAATCTTGTTTGCACACTATAAAGAAAGATGCATGCAAATCAAATACAGCAAATTAATAAACAATAAAATACCCCTCAATCTTCTCTTATATTGCAAATATCCAGACTACACAGACAATGTTGTTTGCTGAATGATCCGAATCCAACCAATGACCACATGGGACTAAAATCAAACCAGTGTAAATTACTTACGGACAATAATGTGTCTTTTTGATCTGGCTGCTGCACAGGCTCAAATATACACACAATGCTTCCATAGGAAGCTGCAATCTGTCAGCAGAAAAAAAACAACACAAACAAACAAGAGATTATCATAATAAATAATTCTGATAAAAATAAATTAGCAAATGTTAAAAAATAAACAAATAAATTATCACCTGCACTCATAACAAACTACATTTATCAACAATGTTTGTTTGGAAAAAGGGCTCTTAAATTGTCAGAAAACCCAAACAATCAAGAACAGCCTCAATAAATTACAGAAAAAAGTATTGTTAAGTAAACATGTATAATGCTATGACAATAAACCGAAAATAGTTTTGAGATATAAGAAACAAGTGTTGAATCCAGATAATTCTATCAATTAGATCTATTCTATTGAGAATTAGTTAGGCCAATCTGCTTAAGGACTCTCCATGATAACCACAGGAACACTGGTCAACTGAACAAATAGCAGAGATATTTATGAAGGTAAAAAAAAAAAAAAAAACGGTGTCTTTAAAGTGGTAAATATTATGCTGGTGGTCAGAGATACAGACCACCGTATGAGAGTAAATTACGTGCAAGGATGTACAGAAATTGCGCACATATAAAAATGCCCAGATGCACAAGTAGTCATGCGTGCGAGCACAGTCACATGGAAATTCTTCAGAGCAGACAGAGGCTCTAACAGAGAATGCATTTTTTTTTTCTAAGGTCAGCCATCTATTTCACATGTAACACATTTCACTTATCAAATTGTAGCCAAAAGCTACAGGTCATGCATTTGAACTGTAAACAATCGTATTATTGTCACTTTTCTTTGGTTTGCTTTTCAAGGTAAGATTTTGAAATTTTACTATGCTGCACTGATATTTCAAAAGACATCTAAAAGTTCCAGTGACAACACATTCATTTCCAGAGGAACCGGTTGGTGTTGTAGTCAGATTACAGTTGCTTTTCTTATAATGTTGATTTAAATGTCAATGTTTTCTCAATGTTGCCTTCATATTATTGCCACACATTTGTTTTGATTCCCAAAGCAATATGACACCTTAATCAAACCATTTAAGGAATGTCTTAACAATGCAGTTTTTTTTCTTTTTTTAAATCACAACTAATTATATTCTCAAGACACTGAATTATGAAAGCATACATGCTTTATTCAACCAAGTGCTATACATTCTACTAAGGGCATAACTAGTGCAACAACTACAGAATGAACAGACACATGTAAACTGCACTGCAAATGTTTCAATGAGCAGAAGGCAAAAAAAGAGACAAGCATACTAACTCTGCATTCTTAAACAGACGCTGGACCATGCTGGAGGCATGTGTGGGGACTTCTGACCCAACTGAATTGGATTAAACATCACGAGGGGAGCAGTAAAAGACTAAGTGGCTGAGCTTTCTTTCCCTTCTTGTATTTAAAACATAGCTGATATTCTGCAGTTTGAAATGACTACCCTACTAATTGAAAAAAAATAAAAAATTAACCAAGGTTACTGATACCATCTGCCTTTATCTTCTTCATTTCTGAGTTTATGCACATACAATGATAGATTTGTTACCCCAGTCATGTGGGATTCAGTTTCCTGCCCAAGGACACTTCGCTTGGAGGGGTTGAAGATTAAACCACCACCACACCACTCTATGACAGTATTTCTGTTTTTATCACTTTAGAACAAGTCATTGTTTCCTCACAGTACTAAAGCATACACATGACTTATTCTATTTTTATAGTTTATGTATTTCACAAAACAGCACAGTGCAGAAAAACGATTCCTAAGTTAATTTAGAAGCCTGGGGACAATTTTGAAACATTTTAACACAGTTATCCGGCACCGCACATCTGCCCTTAGATTGACAATTCCCTCTGCAAATTTAGTAACAGCAGAAACAACCTCACCACATCAGTGTGTTGAGTAAACTAAAATCTGTCTCCATTTCCTTTCTTTTGCCAATATAGCTCTTACATACAGCAAGTATCCATGTTTACACATACATGCACACATATATGATATAATTTCTTACTGCTTACAATTCCGTCAGGTTAACTAAAAAAACAACAACTAATCCATGGTCAAACTACCATGGGTTGCCATGTGCATTCCTGTCAAAATCCCGATTAGATTCTGTATTTATTACTGAAACTCATTAGGAGAGTAACCCTTTTTGCATGCTTTTCCATAAAAAGTGAAACATAAAGATCAGAAAGCAAACATTAACTAAAATGAACTTTTAAACTAAAATTACTAAAAGATATGACAAGTTTTCTTCCCCCCCTGTCCAAACTTTCAGAACAAGTTTAGGATCATTGCAGGGATTGTCAGTTAGATCAGCAAATATGTATATTGTATTGCTTCTGGCTTTAATGACTGATTCTTTTTTTCTCCTCCCTCGGAGTTGCTGACAAGAAGCTCAAATTCATTAAGCTACCCCTTTGATGTTTCCAACAAATGTCTTTTCTGAAAACTGACGATGCCGATGCTTAAGGGGCAACAAAGCTTGTCACTAATTTTCTGTGTAAAACAGTTCCAGCTAATCTATCAAAATAATCTAGTGTCTTTGGTATTTTGAATAAAATGGATAAGATTCCTTAGATAATGATGATCTCACTAACACCGAAATGTAAACTGATCTTCCCTACAAACTCATTCCAGCCCCAGTGAAATGATCATTTGGTGGAATGACCTTCACTACATATGATGATTTACAATGAATCAAGCAAGAGGAGAACTGTATGCCACGGTGCCATTCTGTGCCATTTTTTATACTAAGTTTGTGCTTAGTGTATTACCGTACATATATAACAAAGTGAAGTTATTATTGTCAATTTGATTCTCCCGTCACTAGTTTGATCTCAACCAGCAGGCTATGAACATTGAGAATTACAACTGCATCTAGGGTTGAAATTTATTTTAATTTCCCATTAATCTACCAGGTTCGTTTATGAGCAACTAGTCAGCTGCTTTCTTTCTAAAACGCACTATGCAATAATTTGAAAGGCCATCATTATCAAGACCTCAAAGTCTAACAAAAGTTAAGGTTTTGCTTTGTCTATATGGCAGTCCAAATGACATTGTGCAAAGCAATTAACTTTATAAAAAAAAAAAATGTATAACAGTATATGTATAGCAGACAGCCCGAGACTATCTGTAGAAATCCCTTTATGAACCACTTTGTTAGACTAAAAGAAAAATCTAATTTTCTACGAGATGTACTTTTTGTGAATGTCGGGACAAAACTATGCTCTTTTGTGCACAGAAAAACCCTATTATTCCAAATACACAAAAGAGCACCTTTCAGTTATTCTTACCTGTCCACCCTGCAGTGAGCAGTCAACACATCCGACCTGGATGTTACCATGCTTGGCCCCTGGGATAATCTGCAGCCGCTCAAAATTACTGCCCAAAATCACCACGTCACAACCTGACGCATAAGCCTATCAGGAAACAGGGATACAGCAATAAGTGGTGAGAGATTATGATGACATGGATTCATCCTGAGAGAATTGTATGAGGGGTCATTTGACCTGAACTTTTCCCAGAGTCTGTGTCAGTGAATGAGACATACCAGCATGTGACAGCTCAGCAGGACAAGCATATAAAATTAGATTTATCTGCTCTATTTCTATATTTCTCGAAGGGATATCTGCACATGAACTGTGATTCATTGCAATCAAGAGTCTTTCACAAAATAGAAGGAAGTAATATCTCTGAGGTTTTCATAATATCACAGAATATAAAATGGCTCACATATCAAACTTCTGTAACTTTGTTACAAGTCCGATCCTTCAAATAATTTTCTTAAGTTTAGAAAGTAGTAAAAAACTGAGTTCCCTATGCAGAATCAAAAATGTTTACTATACAGAAGGCCTGTGGAAGAATATGTTTCTTGCATGTTTTTTCTACAATAAAAACAAACAAAGAAAAAAAATCCACTAAGCTTTGTCACAAATCAGCTGACCACAACTTAAAAAAAATCAGAACATCTTAATGTCTGGAAGGGAATTATTTCCACAACTTGAAATATCTTACCGTGAAAGGCACATTGTTGAAGCTCCCGACAGAGAAACAATTGTCCCCAGGGTTGACAGCCCCTGTGAGGACTTGATGGAGATTCATGTCCCCTGTTTTCAGACCACGTGTGATTCTTCCTCCTCTCTCTTTTCCTTACAAAGACCTCCCACTCCAGGTGAGATTCATTAGAGAGTGTGGGAGGGATTTGTTCATCTTTCTGTCTGGTAAATTCACATCAGAATCCTGTCAGATTTGCAATTTGAAAGAGAAGGGACAGGTGTAAACACAGAATGAGTACTTCTTATCAGAATCACATTTATTGACACATAACCATGATATGAACATGAGCAACAAACAAATTGCAGTGAACATTTTCATGCATCACACCTGCCCAGCACAAAACCTCAAAAAAAGCACGTGGATTATTTGTGTCGCAGCATGTTGTTGAAAAAGGGAAGCGAGTACCCCCTCGATCATTTTTCACTAGAACAAATGTGCATCGTTAGATTCTCTGCGGGATACTGATGCAGAAAAATACACTTGCAATATGACCCACTTAGAAAAATAATTTTAATGAAAAAAAAAAAGTAATCTATGAAAGCATTTATATCAGACTCAGAAGTGACTCAGAAGTGACTACCAAATAACATTACTCAACACTACTACCGATACTTAGTTTTGAGTAGATTGAGTCTTAAATATACCATGCAGATATCCAGGCTAATGTGACATCACTGACCCAGATAATATTTGAATTATTCAGCGTCCACTAATATTTGTCTCCACTCAACTTCAAATCATTCAGCAACTGCCATTCCTCTGAAGTGGTTGGTTCAAAGCTCTAACACCAATTACAGAAGAGACACACCCTGCAGAGCACAGGGGTAGAGACAAGATATGTCTCTGACTCCCCCCCTTCAAACCTGCTGCAATGATCAGAGCTATAAAATTGTGGGAAGAGGCATTTTTGTACTGTATCTGTACAGACATTTTACTAAGTTATATGAAAACTGTATTAGCTCTTTAAAAATTGACACCATTTCCATCACCTTTAACAAAAAAAAAAGCAAAGCAAAGCCACAAGTGAACAATGCATACTGGTATCTAAGCTCTTTTTATCCCGGTGACTCACCTCTTCATTTAAAATGAATGCTATTATCACCTGTTGTCAAGGTTAACATAAGGAGCTCTTTTACATATAAATGCATGCATCCAGCTTGACTATTGTCTAACTGGTCAGCATTTAAACAAAGCTATACGACCAGCAGAACTGGTAAAAATGAAATGTTTAAATTTCAAAAGGCAGCTTTCAGTGTTTTTAAGGAAGGGCTTTTAGACATGAGCTCATCCTATGCAGGTGGCCAGATCTCAGAGGCAAAAACTGAGAGTACTGGTAACAGACTCAGTTCTGGAGAATATATAATGAAATATAGTAATGTGCAAAGCAAAAACATATGATGATATGTTTTTGATATGACAGTGAGAGCACCAGCTTATGAACGTTTATAGTATTTTACCTCTGCACGCTGGCAGTTAAACAAATGAAATATAAAAAGAGTATAACCAGAGGTGGGTAGTAACGAGTTACATTTACTCCGTTACATTTACTTGAGTAAGTTTGGGGAAATTTTTTACTTTTAGAAGTAGTTTTGAATCACTACTTTTTACTTTTACTCGAGTAGATTTGTGAAGAAGAAACTGTTACTCTTACTCCGCTACATTAGGCTACGTTGAGCTCGTTACTTTTATTTTATCCCTTTTATCCGCGTATGCGTCAATCTCCTGACATCACTGGGTGATTGTTTGGGAAAAATGTTTGTTTTTGCATGTTTTGTCACACAGACACAAACAAACACGCAGAGTGTATATGAGTTCATGGGCTTGTTCTAGTTCTGCCTGGTTAAAAAAGAAAAGTACAAAGGCTTGACATCTTGTGCAACTTGTGCTTAATTTATTTATTTATTCTGTTATTTTATTATTTATTAAAGTACTTGAATTTACTTTAAGCTTATTTTAATTTAAGCTATTTTTTATTAATTTTAATTTATTTTATCGATTTAATTTGCCTGAAGATGATTATTTTGTACTTTTGTCTGTTTGAATGGTTGTTTTAAAAAATAAATCAGACGTTACTCAACAGTTACTCAGTACTTAAGTAGTTTTTCACAAAGTACTTTTTTACTTTTACTCAAGTAATTATTTGGATGACTACTTTTTACTTCTACTTGAGTCATATTATTCTGAAGTAACAGTACTTTTACTTGAGTACAATTTTTGGCTCCTCTACCAGCTCTGATAACCAAGAGTAGTGTTGTGGGTGCATGTAAGCCTGGTGAACTCAACAGCAGATGATACACCTTAATCTCTTACTGCAAGCCCAGTGTTGTCCCACTTTGCTCGCTAGAAACTTGTTTTGGGGTTTAAACTTTCCCATTAGGGTCGCCAAGAAGCGATCACAAAAAAAAAAACCCAACTAAACACTAAGCTCCTATCACATGTCTAAACACAACAGAGTCTTTCAGCACTACTGTTAATGATTGAACTAAGCCACAACTTGAATGAGTTCAAACTGTGTAATTTTAATGGTACGAGATTATACCTAAAGAGGAAAACAAGTGCCTTAAAGCCTACATAGTCTTACCACATTAGAAGACTTTGATAGTTGGTGAAAAGGAGGTTAATCTGGGTTTCCTGTGTTGTGGCAGCTCACGTGACAGACAACGTTTCACACGACAACTTATTAAACCATAACTATCGCTGTTTGTGTCGTTTATGGCTAATGTTTTGGCAGCAGTTCCCACAAAACCGTCTGAGATGTAACATTGACTCTGACATACATCAGACATTTCACATATCAGTGACATGCTGATCCTCCTGGTGACGCGCACTTAGCCTGTGAGTGCTAGCCAGCCGCTGTTTGTGGCTCATACAAACACTGACAATGAGAAACAAAGTCCTTTTTACCTTGTGGTGGTATATCCCGTGGCTGTAACGTCAACAGTTACTGTTGTCAGCCGCAGTTTGTGGTTCGTTTTGCCCCCCAGTGTTGTGGACGTGGTCTCCTCGTTAGCCGCGTTAGCCGGCACTAGCTCGTCAGTCTCTCCGCCGGCGACCTCTTCAGCCTCAAAGGTGTCTGCGGGTCATTTATGCAACACACTTAGCGGACGAAAATGTATCCTGAAAGAGGAGCCGTTTAGTTGTCGTTGTGCTAGGAAGGAGCCTTCCCAAGGTGAACAAACAAAACGCTCTCAAAGAGGAAGCTATTCCTTACATTGAAGATGTGTCACGATAACGACGCTGGCGCCGCAGTGCATTGTGGTCCTTGTAGTTTAGTTTTGACAGCCGCAAGACGGTTTTTAAAAGACGGCATGTCATACTGGAACATCAACAAGATTTCCCTCCTTTTTCATCGTCTTTTAGTTTACACTGTGAAAATTCGTAGCTTATTACACAGGTTTTGTTTACACTACCTCACAGGACATTGCTGAACAAACTTGCCTGTAACAAGTTAATTTTTTAAAGAATTTGATCATTTAAAGTTTGTCCGGAAATGTCAAGCTGCCACCTCAGTGAAAGAAGAAAATACGTTATCACGTAATTACAACATTGTTTTTCATGTTTGAACAATAGGATAATGCAACTTCCAATAATAATAATAATAATAATAACAATAATAATAATAATAATAATAAACTTGATTTCTATAGCACCTTTCATACAAGAATTGCAGCTCAAAGTGCTTCACAGTAGGAATATAGACATGTTAAGAACAATGAGAAATAGAGAAATAAACAATAATAGCAAATAAAAATAAAAGATAAAATGATCATATAGAAACATATAGGTGCAATAATATAATACAGAATTTTGACAGAATTCAGTTCTAAGTTCCTTTATAGAACAATTACTAGGATAAGATAAAAGCAATGTTGAATATAAAAAGGTAAAAAATAATGCACTGAGTCGTAGGTCATATCTACCTCATTCTGCTGAACCGTTCACTTTTTAAAAATTGTGTATATGTTATTAAGAGCTGTCATTACCATGTCTACCTCATACTGCTGCACCTTTCACTTTTTTAATTTAATTGTATATATGTTAATAAGTGCCACATGTGTTTATTTACTGTTTGCTACTTTTTAAATCTGGGTAGTGAGCGAAATAACCGGGGTCAAATTACTTATCGGGCATGCTCAAACTTGGCCAATAAAGCTGATTCTGATTCTGATTCTGATATCAGGGTATTACAATATAGCCTACATGTTTATCAAATCGTAACGAAAAACGTTTCACGTTGGTATAATATATGATCACGTTCTTAAAATACAATATTTATTTTGTAAGAACGTAATTTTGTTGTTGTAACATGATGAATATGTATATTGAAATAACATAATGATATATTGTTCAAACATGAAATATATACTGTAATACCGTGATAACATATTGTAAAATGTAAAAAATATATTGTTAGAACATTAATATTTCACATTATAAGGTGATATGGCTTTAATTTTCTTTGATGATGGTAGCAGTTCTACTACGTAAGTTTGTCCCAAAAACAAAAATGAAATAAAATTGACGATAGATTTTAATTAAATAACTCAATATAACGAAGAGTATTTCAATGTGTGTAGTATTTGATGTAAAGCTACATTATAGTGCTTGACAGTGGACATGAATTACTTTATTCTTTCTGATAGGGCTATTTTTGCATCAGATAGTCCTGTGGAGATGCTGTAAAAGTACAGTTACAGATCTTTAATGTATATTTTAGATTCAAATAAGTCTTGTACATTTATAAACAGTTAAATTAGACAATGGCTAACCACCAGCCACATTATAGGATTTCTATTATTATCATTATCAGTCTGATACTTACAGTACAGGTTTCTGTCACAAATTTTCTGAAAAAAAACAAAAAAAAAGGCAAGGTTCTGGTTCAGATATGTCTTGCAGTGCAATCAGTACACGAGTCACAGTCCAGAGAAATCTAATATAAGTGTTTTTTTTGAAAGTCTTGCAGTCCAAAAAAACACGCAAGAACCAATGTACAGAAAGAGGCTGCCGGTTCCTGATGGATATAAATCTGTGATATTTGACTTTTACAGATACATATATAGTGTTGAGGAGGGAATGATAAAACATTGTAGGGTTAAATTGCTTGCAGTGTGGGACTATTTTTTACTAAGTAAAGATATATTGTTTACCATTACATTTTGTGATTGATGAAGGGAACCTGAACAATTATTTTTTATTTATTGAGTGCTACTTCTGCTGTATTACTATTTGTTGAGTATCAGTAGTTATTGGTCAAAATCTTTAATTTCCATCTTCAGATTTTCTGGTAATGCTAGATTATAGTCCATTTATTTTAAGTCATCATCAGCTGTGAACCGAATTTGAACAATTTCTATACAGAATATCCCACTTTTGTCCTTGTACCTGTCACAAATGACCACAAGGTGGCACTGTTGTTCAATATCACACATTTAATGTTACTTTCTTCAGCTTTAGTATTGATCCAGACCTGCACTCATCCTCTTACTAGCTAGGGTTTAAATGTATTTCCTCTTTTAATATGCTTACATAAATATTTGACAATTGTATCACTCTAATCAAGAAAAACCCGATTAGGTGCTCCTAAATCATCTGTAAGATTGCTCCAATTTGATAGTTTGATGGTAGAAAAATAACCATGCCATATTTTTTTGTTCATCCTGGAATGTAAATAACTTACTACTTCCTCGTATTCTGCTTGAGCGCCACTGTCATGTTTAAGATACTGTTGAATGAGAAGATGAATGAAGGGTCAGAGGCTTCAAACCCAGTTAACGCTGGTTGAGATAAATAGGAAAGACACTTCATGACTAATTAAAATGACAGACATGTTAGTGACATTGGGGAAGGTTGTCGACATTTAGTGATGAAACTGTTGACTTTCTGTCAGTAAGTAGGTCACAGCATTAATAAAGATGCTGCTTTGTGGTGTAACTATGTTGTAAATCCCATGCCTGTCTTTGACATGCATGGATTTTTCAATATAGCGCTGTCAGTAAATGTACCATATATGCACTAAATATGTAGAGTTTGGCCTCAGAATAACAGACAAATATACGCTGACACATGAACACAGAATGCATTTCAGTGTAGAAATGGGGCCCAATCTTGTTTCACCATCTTCGCTCTCTAACCCAGTTTGAGTTTGAACATCATTCGCAGAGCAAAAAAAAAAGACGAGATTTCTTCATAGACTCATTGTGTGACTGACATCTCTGCTCTGTCTACTGCTGGGTTTATGTAAGTTTGAGTTCTTTGCCAGCAGCAGTATTTTTAGTGCAGACATCCAAAAGAGAACAATCTGGCTTCTGCTTAAAAACTGAATTTTAACAGATTGTTTAAGTCATGACGTGTTATAGGAACACCAAGGTCTAAATTATAAAGACACATAGGGGGTTTGTATCCAGCCTAACTGTTAATTCAGGGGACGGCCAGTGAGTTAGAAGTTAGAGGAAAAGAATAAATGAATAAATAAATGAATGAAATAAATATCATAAAGTATCATTTTTAAGTAAGTAATAAGTAAGTAGTAACAAAAATGTACTAGAAACAGTACAGTTCATTAAGTGGTTGCTATATTGCCAACAGAGCTTCAAAATGAATGTTGACACAAAAATGTATCTACTGTTGACCAGAAGTAAAAATAATTGACTTATTGATTGTTTTAATCACTATAGGTGTGAAAGCCTCTTAATGCTAGACTATTTGAATTTTGTTGTACAGCTTGGTTAAATTTTGATCTTATTGGCTAAAAAAACAAATTAAAGAAGAAAAAATGTAAGGGTAATACAAGACACAAGAGGGTAGTATTGAAACATAAAAACAAAATCCTCTTCTCTTTTAGGACAACTCTCTCGTTAACTGTGAAGTTGAAGCCACATATTCCTATTTTTTTTTTACACGAGAAACAGGCTCCTAATTTCAAATGCAAAATCAAGGCTGGCAAAAAAAGAAAAAAACAACATCCCACACAACCAGCATTTTTCAGTCTCACCAAACGTGCAAATTTTATTTTCAAATTAGTCTAGGATAAATCTTAGCCATCAAATTTTGGGTCTCGCTCCAGTTAACTTGAGCTGAGCCCCAGCTGCTCTGGAAGGTTGAATCAGTCCCTCCTAATGCATAATCCATGAGTTTTTATTTTCCGCTTGAAATGTGAGTTGTCTCTTTGAAGTACTTTGCGGTATTATTATACAGTGGTTTGACGAGTTATAATGTTTATGTCTTGTATGAGCTGTAATTACTGGATCTGGAGGGAGGAGGGCAATTCCAAAATGGGCTTGAAGTTTCAGTGTGGCCTGGCTTTGAAGTATGATGGGTATTGTTAAGCACAGCAGCTTTTCCGCACTAGAAAATACCTACATGAAGCTGAACTTTGTGTGGGGGACAGGGGCATCCATAAGTAACCAAAGTGTAGCATAATAATAAACAAACACTTTTGCATTTGGGTTTGCAATCACAAAACGCTAAAAATGTTCATCTCAGGTGTAAATTATATTGAAGTGATAAGCTTGCATTAGGATTTATAAATGTAAAGCTTCACTAAAATGGATACTGGGCTTTGTTTGAGTTTGGTAAATAACAAACAACACTGCACTGAGTGATAATTTTTTTGTTATTTTTGCTTTATTTTGGTGCCAAGTCTGGCAAACTCTTTGTTTAATCTCATATCCTCTGTTCCACAATTTCAACTCTGTCCTTCATTGCTGCGTAATGTAGTGACCTGAGTGAAAGTGTCCTTGGCTGCGAATGGTGAGTCAACTAGAGACGTGTTTATATGAGCGTGTGTGTGAGTTTTTTTGGCTGTCAACATGTGTGGAGGCCCACGTACATCAGCGCATGGAGCATCCATCTGTGTCTGCGTGTGTGCCTGCGAAAAACATGTGCATCATTGCATCTTTGAGTGTTTTCTCCCGTGTGTTTCTGCAGCTCTTGAGCACAGTCATCGCGCAGAGGTGACAGTGTAACGATGGGAACCGGCATGGCCATCGGAGGAAGAGGGGTTAGCAGGCAGGCAGCAGGATATCCTATCACATTAGGGCTGCTGCTGCTGCTGCTGCGCCCACTTCCCTCAGCTCTTCCCAGCAGCCGGATCCATGAGGAGGTCGGGAGAGGTCAGGAGAGCTCCTCCCTCTGCCATTATCTTCCCGTCACCTGTCGTCCCTTCTGTGCTGAAAACAGAAGGTTCTCCTCTGTCTCGTCACCCTTTACTCTTGACACCAGCTTCAGCTCTTTATGGTCCTCAACACTCCTTTTTTCTCGTTGTCCAACTCTGCCTTCATGGTTTTACCATCTTTCTTTCTCCCCATCTGTTCGCCAGTTCTCCCCTGTCTGAGCCTTATATTTGTGTCTTTTTGCTCCTTTCGCTGCCCTGTATCAGCCTCAATTTCCTTCTCTCATTTTTTTCTTGCATATACCGACAACTGCAAGGTCTCTCCTGCTGCGAGTTTTTTTGCTGATGGTCCGTGCATTTCATCAGAGATACTACATACCCTGTGCTTGCACGCAGATCTTTCAAAGTAGGGTCCTCAGCTGAGTGGTTGGCAAGTGCGGAGGAAAACCGAGACCAATGCAGTCTAATGTGTGTCAAAAATACAGTCGAAATCTGGGTCAAGTTGCAATGCAATATAGATGCTATGACATCATGTATATTTCATGATGCACAACAATGGACCGTAAAAGTATAATGCAATAACATTGTAGAAAAATAAGCAAAAAATGCAATAGTTTAATGTCTAAAATTGAAATCTCACTCCATTTGGAAAGAAGACACATGCTTCATTAAAACAGGTGCAAACGTCATTGCTGTCATGTAAAATTCTATTTTTTTTAACTTTATTCAAATGACAATTACAAATCAAAACATTTTCGAACAATCATGTAAATTGTAGCAGTCTATCAACATTTGACCACAGTGGATCAATGTTTTAGTAAAAGCTGTATCCGTCAGTATCGGTCAAAATGGGAAATTGCTGATTTGAATCTTAATTATACAATTTGAAATCCACACATTTTTATACGTAAGGAGCACTGGCTCAGCCTTTGTCGGTGTATTTCAGCTGCATTCGCCTTGATGTTTCCTAACTTTCTTTGAGATCAAGTCTCTTTATCATCGTAAATCTTGGCTCCATTCTTTGTCTGGCAGCCTTCTCCTGTCTGAAGAAATGTGGAGTGAACTTGCTTAATGAGGAGACAAGAATATTTTTACGTGTTCAAGCAGAAATCAGAGAACAAGACTCCACAGCACATTTCTTTTTAATGATATCTGATAACAAAACACTTTTAGTGTGGAGGCATTATAGATGAAAAACATTAACTTCGGGACTCTTTCTATGTCCTGTCAAAATAGATTAGATGTACAGATATTCGAACACATGTAAAAAAAAAAACTATTTTGGCCAATAAGTGTGTCTACCTTACATACATTAGGCAGATATTGACCCTGTAACTACTCTCTATTGAAGACAATAATACTTCATCTGACTTCAAATCCGAATTCGCCTCATGTTTGAAAGCACTCAACTCAACACCAAATTATCTGTTAGCAGTAAAATGTGCAATCTAGTCCTTAGTGGCTACGGGAAATGGTTGAGCTGCTGACTTCACCTGTAATGGCTCTGGTTAGGCTATTATCCTCCATGATATCTGGTTATTATCCCTGTCTGATTTATGCCGCCTCTGCCGACCCTCACCCACAGTGACCTACATTCACTTTCATCTCACCCATCAATCATTTACCAGTTCAAAGCTAAATCCTGTCTGTGGAAGAACTCCACGGGGTTTGATCATAATGACTTTAATTCTCAGAGGATGCCGTACAAAAAAAGTGTACCAATATTTTTTATCTAAATGTGCTTTTGCCACACGGCTGTGCAACAAACTATAACACGTCGGATAAAAGAGGATAAAAACGAACCAACTTTTTTAACGTTCAACTTTAATATGAAGAGTTATCCTGCTGTTAGCAGGGTTGGCTGTAATTGCACATCCTGTGGTTTTTTCAAAGCAAAGTTCGATTTCAGTTCTTCTCCCTCCTACTGTTACATGGATCCATGGCACTTTAGCCCAATCAGTCACTAACAAAAACAATTCAATAGAAGCAGTCCATTAAGGCTTCACAGGAAATAAAAAGGACGCTAAAATTAATAATAGCAGAATATGTTCAAAAACCAACTATAAAAACACAAACAAATTGCGAGTGCGACATGGACAAAGAGCCTTGGTATTCTGAAAGAAATTCCTTGGAATGAAAAATAAATGAGCCCTTTGGGTATTTACTCAGAAGCTGGATGACTTATTCAGTGGGGGCCTTGTGTACATGTCATTAAATCCACTGTCATACTCAAGGTAAAGTTCGGGCTGAGGATCAGGGAGAAAAATGAGACATCAGGATCAAATGTGGTCCTGGATATGGATCCGGATCAATGGGCAAGAATGAAGATGAAAATGACATCAACCAATTTGTGAGGAGCATCTGCTTCCACTTTGTATGCCAATGTAGTTCTTCAAATCCAGGGCTGGGAGCCATCATTTCCTCATTAAATCAATTTCACTCAACACCTGATATGCTTTAGTAAGTGCAACCAGGCAGACAACACTACGATTTGCAAATGACTTGTTTGCTCGTGTAGACGGACTAAAGACACCACGGTCGGCTATGCTTATTGCAAAACATAAAAACTTCATTAGATAAAGTTGACTGTCTCACAACGGTGCCTAGTGTCAGATCCTGGGATATTCAAGAGGTGTAGCAGGGTGCGCCATGAGCTACATTTCCACTGAGCACTCGGTCTCTGTCTGGGTCAGTACGGTACAGTTCGGAACTGTAAACCCTGTTCTAACGTGCATTTCCACTGTCAGGTGTGTTGAACAGAGAGATGTATCTAGTTCTGCGATTTAACTTTGACATCATGCCCAACAGTGTCTGTAATCAATACAATTAAGGGAGAAAGATGTAACTCACTTTAAAAAGGGCAGTGGAAGGCATGCAAGCTATTGTAGTCTGTCTTACAATGAAGTTTTGTTTAAGAAAGACTTCAAAATGGTGCATCGTGTGTTCGTCCCTGTGCCACATGGAAGAAACAATCCTTTGCTGACCAATCAACGGACCACAGTGTTTCGAGAGCTAAAGTTTTTTGTTTGTACTGTACACGGTACAGTGTCCTTATTTTGGTACGGTTTGTAACTTCTGATGACGGAAGCAGAAATAATTGCGCACTGTGTTAAACTCCACTGTACTGCTCGGGGGAAACATGGCTTTGAAAAAGCAAGTAAAAGCTTCTTCAAAATGACAAAGTAGGAGCCGCTGTCAGTGCTGGAGGGTGAGGCAGACTAAATCTGATCAATGATTCTTGCAAGTCACAACATATAAGACTTACAGAATCTGATGCCACTCTCTTTGCACCAGATACCACTGGGCATCTTGGTCCAAGCCTTGACGGGCTACAGCTGTTGTGACAACAAACTATTTAAAAAAAAAACTAAGAAAAACAGGAACCGCATGTAAGGCCGGTCTGTTCATAAGGTTTTGGTTCAGTTTTGTACAAAATCATTATGGTACATTCGTGTATTGCACTTATTCATTGTCTTACAAGCGAAACCAGTGCTCTTTGCATAATTTGTGTTTTAACTAACATGAACCACTTGCAGTGGCATAAGAATTTAGGAAGAAAGCCGAAGCGGAAACAGGCTGGAAGCTGAATGCATGAATTGTGGGAGGGCTTGTTTGGCCTGATCTTTCTGCAGTTTCTCTGGCTTAGTACTGATGCAGGGTTGTGGCTGACTGTGAGAATAGAGCTATTTAGGAAGAAGGCCAAGGAATGAGTGCCAGCCTGTAAAAGTAGCTTTTTAATGCATGAATTATTGGTGTACAATACAATTACACACTTGTTCTTTCAATCAGTTTTAGATAATCTACGACATTGAAATGCCAGCATCTGTAAGATGACTGAATTTGTGTCCACATATACTTGTTTTGATATAGAAATGAAAGATTGGGGATTAAAAAAAAGTTTATAAACTTTACACAAAGAAAAAAAGTTAAAGATTAATCAGTAACAGAATAATCTATATTTAAGGCTCAACGAATGATGCTTCCCTTTAGCAACAATTGTAAAAAAAAAACTTTATATTTGCAGCATTATGTACAGTTAAATCAAAATGTATTCAGCAACACTGACAACTGTTTGTGCAACTAGATATTGTGTTTACGTGGATTCCCAGAAGTTCGTCACCTTACAGCTCAATCTGCCCTGACGTCAGCAGCCTCACTTTCAGGCCTCATCAGCAGCATGACGTCCATTAGTGGGCTGGGTGGGGAAGAGTGGGGAGGACATGGGCGTACATGCACCAGCGCTCAGACACACACACACACACACACACACACACACACACACACACACACACACACACACACACACACACACACACACACACACACACACACACACACTTACAAGTACACTGAATCCCATCTGAGATTCTAAGGACCATGCTCTCTAACTGTCACTCCTAGTTACAGACCTATCATGCAGAAATGCTGACTTATTCATGGCTTTCATACAAACCTGGTTGCACGGCGGAAACTGAAGCGGCCTGTGTGCCTCTCTCCTCTCAAACGCACATACACACACAGACACGCACACACACTCTCCACACACAACAAGTACAAGGAGTGTGTGTCTGTCTTTCTGTACATGGGAGATTTTTATTAACTTACCTTATTCAGCCGTGCCAGAACAGGTCAGACACACCAACACTCGAAAAGATACACACATTCACTGCAAAGTAAAGTACATATTATATATATATATATATATATATATATATATATATATATATATATATATATATATATATATATATATATATATATATATATATATATATATATATATATATATATATATATATATATATAGCACTAATGGGATTTTTCATATTTCTGGCAACTACTGACTGTATATTGACTGGAGAAGCAGAGTTATTACGATTAATGAAAAGACTAAAGCTGAAACTAACAGTGAAAAAAAGAATCCCCTTACCTGAAAGAAAAATTAAGATTTTATTTTTTATTACAGTAAACGAAAACTAAATAAAAACTAATGTTAAAAATGCTAAACTAACTGAAATGAAATTGTGTTGTTAGTTTTCCCCTTGTTTGGCAGTGTACCTTATGGCATTGTTGATAGGATTCTTTCATCCTAGACTTTTCTTTTGTTAATATCTAAGTGAATTCCCTTCAAAACTAAAACTAAGACTGAAAATAAACTGAAACTAACCAATTTATCAAAACTAAAACTAGAACTACAACTACCAGCGCTCTTGTTAAACGAATTAAAACTAAACTGAAATAATAAAACAAACTGGAAATAAAATAAGTACAAAACTATTGAAACATTTAAAACCATTATAACTCTGTACAGGTAATACATTATTTCCAGATATGAACTAAGGGAGGATAAATTATCACTTGTGTCACATCGTCATATTTCCACCTTGCAGCATATTCACTGTTTCTTTTAGCTCAAATGCAGCATAAAACTTTTGTCAGCCGTCCATTATTATTTAATCCCATTATTAAGCATGATACCAATGTTAGACTGTTAAACTATTCAAAGCATTTTCATGCACACACCCCAAGCACCAGTCATTTACTGTTCTCAGTCCTAACAGAGGAAAACAGCATTAAGTAGCTGATTTTTTTCCCCCTCCTGCGTTGCTTTGGGAGAGTTTAGCATTCCAAAGTTATCTCTGAATACAAATCAGTTTCCCAAACTTTTAGCTGCAAAACTTGATGAAGTGAATTCAAGATACAAAAGCTAAAAGTCAGCTGTAAATTTCTCGGAGACCAATTAAAATTGTGTGAGGTTTCTGTCTGTCAGGTGGCTGGTGTCAGAAAAAATGCATGCGCTTCCTGTGACTGTTGGTGTATTTTCTGTGATACCTTCTGATTACCGGTAATGTATGCCCTGCATATGCGTTATGTTCACAGGGATACGTGCACATACCACTGACAGTGCAGGTGAAAGTGGCAGCTCCCAGTGCGAGGTACCTTTCAGGTTCCCAATGATCATTATTCTACAGCTCAGGAGCAACAGAATCACTGCTTATTACCAACTGTGACGCCGTAGCTGATGCTGTTTTCACACCGAGAGTCTCTGTGGGTCTTTGTAAGAAATGATGGCAAAATGTGATCCTAAAGATACCTGTCGCAGGAAGTGGCAGAAACGTGTTTTTCATGTAACCCTTTTTTATGTACTTTGGCAGATGTTAATATATCTGTCATCATGTCTGTCTGTGTGCAGGTGCTATCAACAAAGTAACGTCACAACTTGCACATTTCTTTTCTTTTTCTTTGCATTCCGGTCTTCACACAGACTCTGATGGCCAGTCGTTAAAGATGTGCTGACTACTTGTCCGATACAGGAAGTATTTGACAGTCACCTCACAAGGAGGATATGACATATTGTATGTGCAGCTGGCTTTCTCGTATCGTGTCCACACATGCCGGAAAAGCATGTCCTCACACAGAGTGTTAATACTGACAGAAAAGCACATGAGTATTTTTTCTTCCCGAGCACTTTTTTTTCCATGCTGTTTAATGATGCTCTCTTTTACATGTATCAGTTATTGATGGCTTGAGCAGCAGAGCACTTTATGTTTTATAATGATTATTCTTCTTATGATTCCCCACTTCTTCATGTGCCTGTGCAGCAAAATCCACCCACATGTACAGTAACTTCATAACACTGTCCTCGGGCTGCAAAGCTTTTACTGCCGAATCTATGTGTGCCGCTGTAATATCATTGACAGACCTGATCTAATCTTAAGCTGTGCAGGAAATTTAAACATGCTTATCTGTTTGGAGTTTGAGAGCCCATGAGTTCTTTTAATTCAAATACATCAGCTCAGTTATCACAACATTTTGTTGAAGTGTACATCCTGGCATCCTGACATTTGTACTACTACAGCCCCCGATTTCTTTAAACTCAAATCATTTCTGTTTAGAAGTAGCATAATACACAGTAGCATTGTGACATGCTTCAATTATGCTTGCATGTGTTTTTCAGTCTCTTAATTTGGTTCATTTTTGCTGTCTGCAATGTTTAGCTGTCTATTGATGTAAAGCACTTTGGGTCCACACTTTCCTGTCCTTTCGACACCCAACCGGTGGAGGCAGCAGGTGGCTGCCCTTCCTGAGTAGGCTCTGCCGAAGGTTTCTTCCTGTTAAAAAGGAGTTTTTTTTCTTTCCACAGTCACCTGGTGCTTTCTCAGGATGGAGGATTGTATCGAAGAAAGGTTTTAATCCAGTCTGTGGGTTTCCTTTTCCGAGCAAACTATTATTGTCATTTATTGAGTTTGTATTAATTGGACGGATTTGGAATGAGTTAAACTGTTTTGTTGATGTGACTTGAGATGACATTTGTCATTATAGGCGCCATATAAATAAAGCTGAAATGAATTGGTCAGTGCAAAGGGCCGTACAAAGAAAAAAAAAGGTCAGAAATTCCAACCCTACCATTGATTCAAATCACCCTCTGTATTTCACAACTCACCTGAATAGTAGTAAACTAATAAAGACATTTTTGGATTCCTGTTACCACATGTTTTTACTTCTGTCCAAAGCCACATGCTTTGTCTCCCCATAAGACACCATCGGAGACTTAATGGGGAAAATTACATTTTAAATTGGGGCCCACATCATGATGATAGATAGCAGAAACAAAAATGGGCTATTTAAACTCGTTAATTGCTTCAATTACATCCGCTTAAATGTATAAATTGACCCCTCCTTCATTTGTAGTGCTCAGCTTCAGTTTTAATCTGTTTTGACGAGCCTCAGCGCCACGCTTTCAGAGTGAAAAAACACAGGGACAACAGCTAAATAATTTCCCCCTATCAAGCATAAGTGTTAAATTACAGCTGTTATACCTGAGTAGACAGACCATTGATCAAAATGTCGGGGTAATGCAACATGCACTTTTTCTTATGCTACTGTTTGCGCTGTTATTTTCGGTCTTCTGCTTTTAAACAAACGTTTTCCTCACCGGTAAAACGAATGAGTCCGTCTATGCCAGCATAAACATTTAGAGATATTTATAAACTGGATACTTTTGTTGCGTGCATCCCATCTACTCTGCAGCATGTTGTAATATTTCACAAACCGTGCTCTCAGTTTGAAGTTTCTTAAATCCTTCCAGATGAATTTAATATACCTCTCTCCACAGAAGTGGCAATTATCTGAGAATACACACAATAAGTGTAATTCAATATTGTAAATGCATGCGTTTAAACATCTTTGTGTTTGTGTTAACAGAGTGTTTTTAGGCAGTTTCTCTTCTTCTCAAAGCGCCGCAGACTAATATTGTGGCATACTGAACCTTGACAGTGTTTCCAAAAAATCAACAGTATCACTTTCAAGCCTGTAGCAGTTTACCAGAGTTGGACTAGATCCTTTTAATCCCCTCCTTTCCTGTCTGTTTCCAGCAAGATCCACAAGTGCATATCAATTATAAGTTGGCGGAAACAGCTGAACACAGTCTATGCTGCTGAATGCAGATATGGACTAAAAGTCACAGTTTTAGTAATCAGTAGTTACATGTGACTGCAGATTTACAATGTTCCACCTCACACCATTTGTGGGAAACAAAAACGCTGTGGTGTCAGTTAAAGTGCTAGTACGAGTAGAGAGCAGCGATGCACACAGGTTTGGTCATTGGGGAGCAATGATAAACTGTAAACGCAGTCTGTTCCAGTAATCCACATGATGGTGGGGAGAAGATACCATAAGAACATGGCCGGCAGCAAAAATGGCTGTTTTAACAATTGATACACCTCCAGTGGTCAAGCTGGAAAATCCCTTCAGCTGCACCACACTGTGACATAGTAGACGCAACAAAACTGCTGTTAGTCCAGCAGATTCAGGCATAAATCCTGGACCAACTCTAACACAACAGAAACAGCTGTGAGAGCAGGTTGGTGATTTCATGCACACTATGGGCCCGATTTACTAAAGGTTTGCGTGTGTTAAAACCTGTGCAAACTTGACAGCACCCGCAAACCAATGTGCCAGCTGATCTACTAACAGCGTGCAAAGAGGATTGCGTCTCTGAAATGCGCTAAATTGCACACGCAATTCAGTTAGTACTTTTGCCCTGATGAATAATCAATATGGGGCGTAACCGCCAGAGAGCGCTAAATACTGGGAGGGGAAGATGCAAATATGTCCATTTACCACGCGCAATTTACACGTAGCCGGGTATTTACAAAAACGGATATTTTCCCCTCTACGTTTTCAAAAAAATCCTCGTTTACACGGACCCGCATGAAAACGCTCTTAACGTCATGCCAGCCAATCAGAATCCTGAAAAAACATCAACAAATGACACGTGTGTAACTTCCAGTTAAGGCTGATTTATGGTTCCGCGTTACATTAACGCAGAGCCTACGGCGTAGGGTACGCGGCGACGCGCACGTACCTTGCGCGTCGCCGCGTACCCTACGCCGTCGATTTAACGCGGAACCATAATTCAGGCTTCATGCTGCTGGCTGACGCGCTCACAGGCTTGAATGAGCAGGAGGCTGGACGGGGGGGGGGTTACTTTTAAGTGTGACTTTAGAATATTAAACAGGTAAAATACAAGAAAATATTGACGGTGGCCAAACTAATTGTAAACACAGGTCGCACACATGACGCTGGTGAGTTTCTGGTGCATAATGTGACGTTCTGAAGCTTAAATCTCCGTTTTCCTCCGTTTTCCTCCGTTTAGACGCAAACGGGAAAACGGAGTTTTTGAAAATCTCCACTTTGGCCGGAGTTTTCAGAAATGATCGTTTTTGGTGACTTTGACCTCCGTTTCCGTGTAAACGAACGGCCAAAACGCATGAAAACGCCTCCGTTTTTGTAAATACCCGGCTACGTGTAAACGGGGCCATTTACCAAGCCTGAAAGTTTTTGCGCGTATTGTGATTGCGTCTGTATTTAATACGTTTGAAAGGTGCTAATCTGCAGCTGCCGTTATTGTGGCAAGGAGGCGACATCCAAAATCAAAGAATACGCAGAGAGAGAGAGTCTTTATTCTGCTGCAAGCTATTTTAAAAATGGTTGCACAAGTTTTATTAAAGGCCACTTTTTCTTTAGTTCTCTGCCTTATATCTTGCCACCTTCTCTTATTGTGCCCCCCTCCACTCGCCCACAAGCAGGCCAAGCCTTTCTGCAAAACTTTGTATTTTATTGATTATTTATCTTATTGAACGTGAAATCATCCTTCGTAAATTACATTTAATTAAAACCCGTGCTTATTAATTACAAAACACAGGTTAAACATCATGACCAAATCCGCTCCGACCAGCTGTGTCAGGATCAGAGACTGCAGCTTCGCCTGAATTATGCTTCTGCGTTAAATCGACGGCCATATGATGGTCCCGTCTGTCTCACATTTACTGTCAGTGTTTGCTATATAATATATAATATTTGCAATATACTGTGGACATCTGAATAAAAACTTAACTCATAAATAGATGAATCAAAGCGCTCTCCAGCTCTGTGTCTGATGTCTTTTTCTCCTCAGATCATGCCGAGCACCGCCGGGTCACGCAAACCCGACCAATTAAATATTAAAATCAAATTCGGTCCTGTGGCCCGTTTTTCTATTTCGTATTTTTGATCTGTGCCTAAAATTGAAATATGAAAAACCAGACGTTTTTCCGTCTTTTGTGTTACCAACTGCATTTATTCTATCGCAGGTTTTCTCCGATATTGCGTTTCTTTTGGTAATGTTTAAATTTCTTTGCTGTAGTTCATGAATGTGTTTATTTGCCTCTTCCATTAATATCTCTAACTCCAACTCGTCAAATTTCATTTTGCGCTTGTGACTTGTGACTGTGCTTTCCATCCAGACTCTCCATGGCGCAGATCTGCGCTCGCAAACCTTAACACGCAACACCTCATTTAAATACTGCAGTTTGCACCTGTTATCAATTGCGCACGCAATCTTAGTTGATCACCTGCAAACCACACGCAAAACGCACGCGCAAACTTTTTCAGTGCACACGCAATTTAGTACTCTTTATTTATGATCTTAGTAAATCGGGCCCTATGTGTTTTAAAAGTATGACATTTGTGGCATGAACCTCCATGCACATAATGTAAAAGTACTTTTCATGCAGATATACATTGCTTAGAAAAACTCAAAGAAAACTCAGACGCTTGTAAAATGTATCAGTGTTTGCAATTTAATAATTCAACTAGTCATTTAATTGGGAAATATTTCAATTTCAAAATCTACTTTACTGCTATATATACTTTGCAGACTTTTAACAACTGAAAGGCTTGATGTCTCAAATCAGACAAAAAGTTGGGATGGTATGGAAAATGCACCACAAAAGTGCTCTTATTCTTGCATGTCCTTTGACTTTATTTTATTGTGAATTGCTCGCTGTTTGCATCTAGTCCAGAATTTCAGGCCTGCAGCACATTTCAAGAAAAGCTGGAACAATAAAACTTTTACCACTCTGTAATGTTGCTTCTCACAATTTTAAAAGGGTATGGAGGATACCAATCGATGAAGCATTTCAGGTGTTATCTTGACCCATTACCCCCCCGTGAACAGTTTTTAAGATGTGCAACAGCAGGGGGCTGCAGTCCTTGTCATTTTGTTATCAATGCCCTCCATGTGTTCTCCACTGGGGACGGGTTAGGACTGCAGGTGCACCAGACCCACCTGGGGCGATATCTTATACAGCATGTCAGCATGGCCATGCGATGGGTGCAGAATGTAATTTTGTATTATCTTCGATATCTTGCTCTAATATCTTAATAAAAGTTAGCAGCACAGACGTAAATGATCTTATTTGATCTTATTTGCACTGGCTTTCGGATTGGTTGCTGAGAACAATCTGGATGGTCCTTTTCTCCTTTGGTCCAACTCTCACATCATCTATTTCTTCCAAATAAGATCTGGAAAGTGGGTTTATCTGACCACAGTACATGTTGTTTTTTTTTTTTTTATTAAATCCCAGATGTCTCTGTGCCCAGAGAGACATTTCAAAAGTAATATTTGGTATAAATATTTCTTCCATTTTCTGTCAGTTTCATGTTGTTCTCATAGTGCCTAATGTTCAAGTGAATTAACACGAGGTCATAAGCTATTTAATTTCCCCTAAGTAGTAAATACATTTTAATTTTTCTACTTCAAATACATTTATTAGCCAAAAAGACACTTATTAACCCATTTACTTGACAGCTGAATTACAGTTTCGGCTTAGTAAATAAATAAATATAAATATAAATATAAATAAATGATAAGTTGATATAGTAGAATGCAGTGTCAAAGATGAAAGCGGTGCTTCCTGACATTTTTGGGCTTATGATACTTAAAAAACAGAACACAGAAGAAAAAAAGGTGTACTCTAGTTGCAGCATATTGTTCTTTTTATGAAGTGTTTGTAGTCTCACCAAAGGAATCGTTCCCCCTTGAGCTTACACAGATCAGTTGATACTTCTTTCCAAACAAATGTAGATTCATCATTAAAAAGTCAAAAATAACATGTACAGGCACAGCAGCGCTGTATACCCCCCTCACCCTTCTATCCTTATAGATAACCTCATGATCCCTGAGGTCTAAGTTATGACCCAGTGGAGGTCCCAGTCAATTAGAGAAGCACAACTAGGAAGTTGTGATTAAAGAAATATTAACTGTCCCATGGTGACAAATGGCACGGTCGAGAACACCAGTTTTAAAAATATAATAATGTGCTAACTATGTATATCTCAGCAGTTTGGAGAAGCAATATCTCTATGTATACTTTATATTAAACTGAATCTTACTGTAGAAAGAATTGCAAGAAGGTAATTACAGTTGTTTTAAAAGTTTTTATTCTCTCTTTTTAGGGAGGCACATATAGGTGAGAATACGTTGTGAGATATTTCTGGAAGTCAGAGAAATGAGCAGATCCTTCCTGTGACACTGAAAAGTAAAGTTCCACATCACATTCTGGAGGTTGGAGAGAAGAGCAAAGACAGGCGGGCGTGCGTGTGCTGGAGTCGTTTAGTCAGGAAAAAAGTTTGAGTATGAGCAGAATCCCTGAGGATTTGCATGCTGCATGTCCCAGTCTGGACTGCGATGATTGCTCTATTTCAACCTTCTGTCCTCTCCACACGGAGTCCCAGAGCGCCTGGGACAACTTACACAAGATATGCGAGATAAGCTCTGACACTAGCATATTTAGCAGAGTTCAAACTAACTGGTGTGCATCTTGACATTATCAAGCTTGATTTAGAGCGTGCCTGCCACCCACACTTCCCAATTCTTCCACTTCAGAGTGTATTTGAGAGCATGAGAGAACACAAGTGAGACATCAAATGAAAGCATGTGCAGACAGATTGTTAATATGGCTAAATGAAATGTAATGTAAACAGATATGGGATCAAGAGACAACTTGAGAAAACACACAGGATTTAGTTTGCTGTAGTGTAATTTGTTTAGTTACATGCACATTTTGCAAGGCTACTGAAAGTAGATCACAATACATTTCTCGTCTGATTTCATGCATTTCTGTAATGATTCACTGAGTTGTCGACGGAAACATACAGTAACACACAATAAACACATTTATTATATACTGAATTACATAAGACTGATTAACCTGCAGCACATTATCATGCAAGATGAGATGCATGATATTGTATATCAGCCCATGGTCACAAAGAAAAAGTATACATATATTTGTCTACAGATCTAAAATGTGGTACTGCCCCGAATAAAGGTGCAAAAACTGTAAGATGGTTACCATCTTTTGAATGAGAAAATTCATGCAGTATAACCATGTTTCATGCTATTCAACTGCACCTGACTGAAGCACAAAAGTGAGAATTTATTGGACGAAAGTGTGTCAGATGAGGCTCGAACTTGCTTTTCTGGTGGTGTAAAGACCACCTTCAAACCCTCCTATACTATAAACCTCCATGCACATAATGTAAAAGTACCTTTCATTCAGATATACAGTACATTCCTTAGAAAAACTCAAAGAAAACTGAAATACTTGTAAAATATATCAGTGTTAGCAATTTAATAATTCAACTAGTCATTTAATATGGAAATATTTGGCTACTATTTTTCCTGTGTGTCACATTATCACTTTGTGCCAGATGTCACATGATGCAAGCTTGTTACAATTAGCAAAGCAAAGCAATGCATGCAACATTTCTGCAGACTTTTAATGTGTATCAAATTCAAGGAATGGGACAGGGGAAGTTCAAATCTTAAAAATAGCATGTAATAATACGGGAACAAAAAAAAGAAAACATGTTATACAAATTCTGGCACTGAGCTGGATATAGATTGTCAGTAAATTGCTTATTCCACCCGGCTGCCACCCTATTGCAAAAATATTTTAATCAAATCCAATTCTGACTGAGTGAACAAAACAGTGTGGTAATATTTCACTCCAACTTTATTGGCATGGGGGCAGATGGGTAAAGGTTTGAATGGGTTTTGTCTTCACATCAAATTAAATGATTACAGCTGAGGGAAATGCTGGCAGGCAGGAGCACATTAGTTAAGACTGATTAAAGAAACACCATATAATGTTTGGCACGGGGCCTGTGGGGGGTAACTTACAATTGTGCCTAACAGCCCTCTTGTCTTGAACTCAATTACATGCAGGTGCACAAGCATATGCATAGATCTTTGCTTATGTGCCGTGTGGCTGAAACCCACATAGGTGTATTCACACTGTGAAGAAGCCTGTTTGTATAGTTGTGCTTTGGAGGGCACGTCTAAGTAGTTTTGTTTGTGCTTTGCAAGTTCTCATTCTGGGAATTTGATGTTGATTTTGCCTCGGTTTGAGAGTGAATATAAGTGAGGCAGGGTATGTGGAGCATGCACCGCAGCCATCAGATTTGAAGCTATGACTTTTTGAATCTTGTTTTCCGGTTCCACCTGATGAGCCCTTCTGATGAGATGAAGGGCAGGAACAGCACGGCTCATTTGTACATTCCCAGTAACTGCAAAGCACGTGTTGTTATTTTTTTCCTTCTTTTTTTTTCTTCTTCTTTTGTATTAGCGTGTGAGCGTGTGCCAACCCGGGACCGGGAGGGACCACCAGGGAGAGAAGGGAGAGGAGAAGAGAGCGGCTTTGAACGTTATCACGTTCCCATCGGCGCACAGTGCGGGCCTGTGCGGGTGGCTTGACCTGGCTCTTCAAAACATCTTCATGTTAAAGCAGCACAATGTAACTTTCAGCTTTTGTTGAGTTTGGCGGCTCCTTTGGACAAAAGCGGTAGTGCTTTACCAGTAGTGTGGCAGGGTTCCTACCATGCACCTCAAAGTTACAGAGTGCCAGTGAAGGTGATACAGACTCCTCAGACCATGAAAGAGGTGTCATTAAACATGTTGTAAGTTGATGTACCATCACAATGACTCTGGAAATATTATATTAAGGTGGAAAAGTTACATTGTGCTGCTTTAAAGGCTGATTTATGGTTCCGCGTTACACCAACGCAGAGCCTACGGCGTATGGTACGCGCCGACGCGCACCGTACGCCGTAGGCTCTGCGTCGATTTAACGCAGAACCATAATTCACGCTTAAAGCCTGAATTACATGGTGACATCCCGAATAACAAAGAGGAAGATGCACATTCCCGTTTAAATTTCCAAAACAAAACACTTGAATCGTTTCCTTTTAAATGTCCCGACCCCTATTAATAGCGGCGGAGCTTTCTTCTCGTGTGGCGCGCATTCTTCTGAAATACCGCTGCGTAAAAATAGAAATGCAGTTGTCCATAACTGGCCCCCATTGACACAATAGCTCCCGTTCCGTAGACGTAGCTCCTCCCTACATGTGTGTGAGAGAATATGCGTGTGTGTGTGTGTGTGTGTGTGTGTGTGTGTGTAGCGGGTGGGTGACAGCTGGGCTCGCTGCGCTCCTGCTCCAGTCTGGTAAGAAGCTTCATCTCCAAATAGGATGACGCTCGGCTTTTGTGGAAGGGACTACGTTACAGCTCCGCGTCTAGCTCTGGGACAGCCGTCCGCTCAGCTCACCTGAAGGGAAACTAAAACACGTCGCTCATCTCTCTCTCTCTCTCTCTCTGTGTCTCTCACGTTCCCAACCAGAGTGGATTTCCAATGGATATTCTGTTTTGAAGAGGTGTGATTTGAGCGCGGCATGTAACAAAAAGAAGGAGCGCAAGAGAAAAGTAGCGCTCGCATCGCTTTTTCTGAGACGAGCACGTCCGTCCCCCCTCTAAACTGCTTCAAGAGGCAAATGTAATGGATTACTAAAAGGCAGAGGTGAAGAACCACTTTAAGGCATACCATTCATGAGCTGAAGGTGAGCTATCTTTTGTTTATTCCCAACTTTATTCGCGTTTGGTGTGTATCAGACCAGTTCCTCCTCCAGCCCCGGAGCTTGTAATTCCGCACAGCCGGAGCAGCCGGGCGACAAGTGCACACGCTTTCCCCGCGGTTACTTTGTTGACTTAACACTCTTTTTACGCATTTATAAAGCACTTTATAACTTGTAAACCACAATGTGTCATTTTCTTTTTCATAATTAACATAAGATCTATAGTGGTTTCCCAAAAGAGGAGTATCTTTTACCGGTAAAAACAGACTAGAATTTCGTGCGTAATCCCTTTTTCTGCTGTTCACTCATATGGAATAAAGAAGTGCCAGTCTGCGAGGCAGGGGCGATTTTAGCATCAGAGCTTTGGGGGGGCTCAGCCTCCCCAAAGTTCATGGACCACAGAACCCCTAGGGGGGTCCGGGGGCATGCCCCCCCGGAAGAAAAATTTGTAGATTTTAAGTAAAAATGGATCAATCTGGTGCACTTTGAGGTCAAAATGAAGAGACTAGATCTATGAAGACCTATACACATCAATATCTTCTTTACTGTTCTGTGGTTTTACAGCGATGAAAAAATAATTGTTTCCCTATATACATTCTGCATACAGGTTATGGTAGAATTTTGCTTGCATAAATAATACCAAAATCACTTCAGGGGAGACTCAAGTAAAGTAACATTTTGCTTTGTAGGCAAAACAAAAGTAAAATTAAATCAAATCAAATGGAACTTCCTAACTTATTGGCTGGAATAATATTCCGACAAGATAATAATATACTGTAAGCTAAAGCAGGAGTTTGCAGTCAACTAGTTGAAATTAATATGTGGCAGTATTTGTGGGGGTCAAAATCTATTTAGGGTGTACCTACTACCACAAATAGATCAGTGTATTGGAAACACTGACTATTCAATTGTGTGACTAGAAAGACACCAATAAATCTGAGAAAATGTACTTTAAGACTTAACTGTCTTGGAAACGAACATTTGAAAATCACATTGTATTATTAAGTTGGGCTACTTAAGGCCATTTCATCACACATTCATGCAAATTGTCTCTTTTTGGATTCACTCAAACTCTTGTGTGTGAATCAGCTTATATAGCAATCAATCATACACATTTTCTACAAATCTGACTGGTTAGAAGTTGGTAGGCTTCAAAATAGGGAAAGAAAGAAAGAAAGAAAGAAAGAAAGAAAGAAAGAAAGAAAGAAAGAAAGAAAGAAAGAAAGAAAGAAAGAAAGAAAGAAAGAAAGAAAGAAAGAAAAGCGTGCCAAGCTATAGCATATCGTCATCATCACATCAGACAGGCTGTGTAAAGCAGCCACTTGCGATTCTGAAGGGCTTAATTTCATTCAGAAAACAAGAGACCCGTTTGAAAATATGTTCTTCACTTATGCCCATATTGTTTCTCAAAAGACATTGCATCCATTTAGACCCGCTTTACTGCGAGCTAGCATGATGGCTGGCTGGCTGGGTGTGTCATGGTAGCCTTGCCTATAGTCACCTGTCTGGCAGGCACACTGACAAGTTATTTTGTTTAGCTACTACAACGGTATGCGCTAATTTGCATATCAATATGCGCTAATTGAGTAACTAACGACTCTGACTGCTCAATGCTCACCTCACAGTTTCATCATGAGTGGGGACTGGGGAGAACGATTGTTGACTGTGAAGGGCTACTTCGTTGCTGCAGTGTGTGTGTGACCTGTGTGAAGTGAAGGGATTAGGCACATAGATAGAGGAGGGAGCGCCTGGCAGTAGCGGTTCTAGAAACTTTTCGGGTGGGCTTGAGTCAGGGCCCCCTTGGTGGGCTGAACCCCCTAAATGTTTGTCAGCACACCCTAAGAACATAGAAGGGGGAACTCACACACAGCGCATTGAGTGTAATCAGAAACTGCTAGTAATGACCACCAGAGGGGGAAATAAAAAAAAAAAAAAAAAATTTTTTTTTTTTTTTTTGGGGGGGCTGAGACTTCTTTTGGGGGGGCTCAAGCCCCCCCAAAAAGGGCCTAGTGGCGCCCCTGCTGCGAGGACTTATTTTGGATCACATTGGGGATAACCACAAGCAAAACAACGTCTTCATCGTAACAGGAGCCCGTTCTCATATGGGAAATTGGATATAAGCATGTAACTTTCAGGACTTCACCGGGTGATGTCCTCCTCGGTGTCTTTTTTTCTTTTCTTTTTACATAAGCCTATAAATATTTTTGGAAAGTTACAGCCCCGCAAGAATATCATTTAAATATTTTAAATCAGGCCGATTATATAAACTTATTAACATGCCTGGTTTGTTTTGAAAACACACACATCTCCAGCATCACAGTGCGTGACGGGGTTTTCATTTGGCATTTATTCTCATCAAAATAAAAAAAATCTTGGATACAAAAAACAACAACAACAGTCTCCAGGAAGAACAAATAATGAGGCTCGTGCTTTTTACACGTATTTCCTTCATGAAACTCTAATCAGTGAGATGTGATGTGAATTAATGAGTTATTTTACATTCAGATGTTGATATTTCTTCAGGGAAATTCAGCTCTCAGGGTTCCACACATGCGCCCGCACCAGCCAGGGTGTGTTCAGGGATTTCTAGCTACCAGGCGGTGGAGTGGTTACAATTACTCTTATCCGAGAAGATCAATCAATGTTTGTAATTCTGACCAGGACTACGGTCTCAGAAGTGGAATTGCCATTAGATGAAGTGCTGCTGCACATTATTTCTTTAACAAGCACGAAGAGAAGATAGAGGCCTCACAAACCACATCCAGCAGCCCAACTGCCAACACCCAGTTACTCAATGGTTTCCTCCTCTCCTCTCCTCTTCTCTGGTTTTCTTCCCCCTCTTCTCTCCTCTCCCAGTAGGGATGATCCCCCCCAGAGGCCTTTAGAAAAGCTGGGAAAAATGATTGGGAAACTGTAAATGTAGGTTACAGATTATTCATTTTGGAGGTGCTTGAAAATGGTGAATCTAAGCAGTATTGAATGCTTACAGCATTCATTACTGACTTCAATACTGGCTACATTCAATATCAGTGTTTAAAAAGCAAAAAATTCCCACCCAGAGTCTAAAAGGAAAGAGCATTGCAGTTCATTTAGTTGTTTTTCTTCCTGAAAAACACTGAAAATATTTGGTGCACATGTTTTTTTCATCTTTGACCTTATGTGTTTACATTTTTTTTTTATGCAGTCAGTATTCTATACTCCCTGGCTGTGTTGGGGATAGATCTTGAACATGAAATAGCAGATTATTTTAAGGCTTGGCCCGTTCTCCCGCTACAACGCAAGGCATTTCAGATGTCCTGAGGCAGTTTATTGAGGTATCACAACCTCAAAATCACACTTTTTTTTTTATGATGGCTACAGTTCCACAAATCAGAGCGGCTAATCCTGCTATTACCACTTCATATGCACTGACTACTTGTGGTGATGATACATGCATTACAGTACAATTACCTTTTGTGACAACAGGCTGCCTGTTGTCCTCCTGGAGAGAGGCAGAACACAGCGGAGCGACCTGAGCTGATGCTTGTATTTGGAGCAATGCTCCATGGAGCATTTGATCTGCCGATCCCCTAACAATAGCGGTGGGGACGGCATTGTGTGTGACTGATGTGGATTTGTCACACTGTATGTGTGCGTGTGTGTTGTGTACGTGCGTGTTTGTGTGAGCGCAAAAGAGGCAGACAGAGTTAGTAGTTACCTTTGCCAGTTAAGGACGCATTAAGGTGCTCCCTGAATAATTGATAAATGGTTGTTCCTGTTGAAATGAATTGGCCTTCTATAATAAACAATCAGACCAGCCAACTGCGGTTAAGCACCGGTCCTCATTCAGCCTGTGTTAATACCCAGCATTCAATACTTTGTGTATTAATGCATATTTTATAAAAGTCATGTTTTATTGATGCACGTCCTTGGTGTGTGGGCTGTTTTTTTTTTTTTTTTGGAAACAATTAGAGTACAAGAAAGCATCAAACACATCTCACTCATCTCACTGTAATTTATTGATGCTTAACCCATTTTCCAGTTTCCACATCACTCTAAATTGCTGCTGCTTCAGTTACACTGCTTTAAATGCTAAATGACAAATTTCCTGTGCTGAAAAACAGACATTTAGAATTTGTATAATTGATTTACCACATTTCTTTTGTTTTTTTTATTGTAGAAATACAGCTCAGCATGATCGGAAAAGGTATACTTTAGTGGAATGGTCCTTTACAGCTGTTTGGTGGCTCATTTGTTGACATATTCTGTGTTCTAGTTGCTTGTTTTTGTCATAATTTGTGCTTTGATTTAGAAGGCGAGAAAGAAACAGGATGATTTTCTAACCTTTCACCCGTTGCACAACTCCCCTTCTGCATAAACATTTTTCTTCATAATCTTCTCCTGCGCCGTGGCTTTTGTCTAACTTGTGTTGTTCTGACCCTCTGAAGTAAAGCTCATTATTTGATGAATAGTTTTCATTTTCACTAAGAAAATGTACTGAGAAAAAGTTTGGAGGCGGAGCGAAGCCTGTAGCCTGGTCGATAGGTTTTCTTTGCAGCTAAACATTTATTTTCTCGCCACTCCATCCTCTCTTGTTAAGCTGGGACTTTTTGCTCTCTGTTTACAGCTGCTGGACACTAATACACTGTATATCAGCAAAGTCCAGTGTGCTCCTTCCAAAGCACGGCTCATTGAGAATGTAATCACTCTCTAATCACTTGCTTCGGCTTGTTGTTCCTGTTCTTTCTGTTTTTCACACACACACACAAGCATGTACACACACAAACCCACATGCATGGCACAATAGTTTCCAAGTTTCAGTGTTTAGTTCTAACTGGCTGCCTTCACACATTTAGTCTTAACCCTCTTGAGCTCCTGAAATGACGCTACAGTGGATTTATTGAATAAACCATTCATGTGTTCAGCGTGCTTCATACTCACTATATTAGCATAATTGATTGAGCGGGTTTTGCAGCCTACTGTATGCCAAAAAAGCCCAAGGCATGAAGGACCAAGCAAGTGAGTGTCTGCTTTTGGCTGTTGGTCCTTGGCAATGCTTTGTTGTTAGAAATTAAACGAATTAGAAAGTGATAGCCAGCCCTTTACTGTGGCAAAAAGACGGCAGTGGAGCCAGCTTCGGCTGCAAGATAACTGAAACCACATATAAAATCAGATTTCATCATCAGAGATTATTATTATTATTTTGTTTTTCCATCTAAAGTACTTAAGTGAATGCATCGTTGCTATCTGGTAATACCTTTGTCACTACTGAGTTTCATTGCCTATCATTACTCAAATGGAATGGAAAGAAAATGCATTTGCAGGGATAATCCAAAAGCAGCAGGGCTTTGTGTGAGTGCCTCGGAGATGAATGAATGAATGAATGACTGGCTTTAAAATCAGCCCCAGTCAACAACTGAGATGATGTAAATTGTGGTACACAGCGTTAAAATGCGATGGCCTATTTCCAGTCCTGCTGTTGTTGTGCTCTTACAGGTGCTGCGAGTTGACGGCGACAACCTCTCTTTGTGTGGACTTGTTAGAGCCACGACTCTCAGCGTGGTTAGTTTGTTAGATTGTTCGCTGGGAGCCGGTAAGGAAACGTGCGTCATGTAGACGTTCAGCGTCAGGAAAAGCTCGACTGCACATCATCTGCTTCTTAAGCCCTAACACAGCTGATAATGTGTATCTGTGTGTGTAGTGTGCTAGTCAGTCCTCTTCCAATCTTTCTGTGCATGGACCCACAGAGCACTGAGGGTGTCTAATGGTGGGGCGGGGGTTGAGTGTGCACTCGCTGTGTGTACTGTCTGTGACTATGTGTGCATGTTTCCGTGGCGTTGTTTGAGTGCATCTGTCCCTCCTCCCAAGGCCCCAGCGATTGGCACAGCATCTCTCATCTATTAATCATAGAGAGCGCTTGCTCTCTCGTTCCGTTGCCATAGTTTCAGGACCTGTGACAGTGTTGGGGTGCCTGGCTGCCTGGAGAGAGGAAAAGTGAGAGGATAGAGAGGGGGAAAGGAAAGGAAAGGAAAGGAAAGTAGGAGGTGTGACTGTGGAGAACAGGAGGAGATGATATGAAGTGTTGGAAAGGCAGAAGCGTTAAAGCGAAGCAGAGGAGGAAAAAAAAGGGGGATGGACTGACGGAGAAATGGCAGCGCTAACAAACCAAGCAGGTCCTCACACGGTGGATGAGTAATTCAAGAACCAAAATGGATTCCATTTTTATCTCAGCAGTAAATCCTCTATCCCTTCCTGTGTGTGCATCAGTTTCTCCCTCTCTCTCTCTCTCACACACACACACACACACACAAACACACGCACACACACACACACCTACACACGCAAACTCTTTATATCCCTCAGCGTTCTCTTTCCTAAAAAGAGAATGTTTTCACAGTCGGCATCATTTTGCAAGCGGCCTGCTAATGCGGCTGGTGCATCTTGGTGTGTCACAGTTTCACCTTTCTTTACAATGGAAATGCTCTCTCCGCTGAGGGGAGATGGAAGTTGCGTTCAGGCCTCCTCTTTCATGCTCAGTTGGATGTTTTGATGGTAATCCATGTGGATTTGTGTCTTATTATAGTGTTGTATACTGAAGAATTACTGATACCTCTTATAATGGAGCTTTGTCTCAGTGTATGAATGCCTCTCCTGTCCTCATTTAAATTTTCTCCATCATAGATGAAATATTGAACATACGCAGTTACTTTTGAAGGAATTGCACTTGTTTTGTCTGTGGATTGTTCACCTCCCGCATGACCTCATGATCTCTTTTGGGTCTTTTAATGGTTAACCATGCACTAATGTGGTGGTCATTATCGCCTTGTCTCATCTCATCATACCCTGAGTATTTCCAGCAGGAATTTTTGGAGTGCTGGCAACAGGCAACACTGTAATCATGAGAGTCTCACTGCACAATCACCTTCCATGCATCTGATAGTACACAGATGGGCATACTCAAAAAAACACACAGAAGCTACGTTTAAGTGCACTCAAATTTGTGCAGGAGGGCAGTTTCTTTCAAGTCAGTATCATTAAAGAGGAATAAAGAAAGCTTGTCATTTTCATGGTGATGCATGCAATCGGTGCCGGTGGGCAGAAACCTAAGAATACTCAATTGTTGTGTCTTCATGGATGGACTTTCTGCAGGGGAATTACCATTATGAGACCAAAGGGGACAAAAGGGAGGAGTGAGGGGGTGTGCTTGGTCTCTGTGCTGATGGCTTTGCAGTGCTTATGTGCCTTTGAAGTGATGGGATTGCAGGTGACATCACAGCAGCAGCATTCCCAGGTGCGGCAGGTGAATTAATCCAGGTGGAGGCTGGGGGTAAAGGTGGTTATGTGTGCGTGTGAGCGTGTTTTTAGTGTGGGGGCGCACAACAAATCTGCAATGTTCTGGAGTATCTGTGGCTTGCCATGCATGCGTGGATATGTGTGTGTGTGTGCATCCGTCATCAAAGCAGAGGAAAGCTTGCGTGTGTGTAAGGTGATCTGTATGCTCATGGCAGAGCTGCAGTCATACTCTCCCAGAGGCTATAGGCTCCACTGAACGGGTAAGGAGCGGCTTCTTCTCAGAGGCTCCGCTGCTGGTTTCCACATGCAGGCTAAAAGAGGCTAGACAGATTTAGTTTATTATCCGTGCTTCTGGATTTTCTCCACTGTTCAAATTATCTTTCAGCAGGGATACAGTATCACATAATCTAATATTGCTTACTACGACATGATGCAAACATTTATTAGCTGGCCTTGAGCCTGTTAGGACAAGCTCAGTTCAAACAAGAGTCAACCGATACCCTGGAGACACTCGGTAATTATTAGTGCTAGCATCTCCAGCTCATCTGATAAACCGATGGTGATTATTCTCATACTGTAGTTGGCTAAACTGAATATTGATGATAGTTCGGCTGCTGGTATGATCAGAAATTTTTAATGCAGGCAAGATTATATTTGATTATATTCACAGACTTTCTGACAGCGAACAGAATACAATAATCCCGACTACATGTGCTTCTCCCAGTTTGTCTGAAGTCTTGTTAGGAAATTCTCCTGGTCACAGTGGCTGGCAGACTACAAGTGATTCCCCTGAGGGTCCTCTATTTCACAATCCAATCAGGCAGAACTTCGAACAATATTACTTCTGTGTGTGTGTGTGTGGTGTGTGTGTACATTTATTACATAGTTAATGAACAAATTGCAGCCATGTGGCAACGGTCTGGTGGTGTGGTTGGTGGAAAAAAAATAAATCTGAAGCTCACAAGCTCACACACTACGCACATGCACACTCCAGTCCCCAGCCACCGCCTTCCATCTTTTCGCCACAATGCACACGCATCAGCACACACACAACTGCACACACACTCATGGACAACCACAAGGCTTCCAGTGTTCTTGGCCTGCATGTCCATCAGCTCATGCAGAGCACTGGGCTGGGAGTACTTATCATCACTCTGCTGAGTGGAGGCCTCACAAAGGCCCACTCACGTTACACACCCAGCCACCCACACACACACACACATGCACGCACGCACACACACACACAGACACACTGACAGGGTTAAGTCAGCACAGGGAGATTGCTTGGTGTAGTCAGGGCTGCCGGACTGATTAAATGTATGGTGTGACAGCAGCCGGAGCTGACACTGAGAGGAAGAAAGCCTGACAGGTAAATCAGGGCACTATAGCAGGCAGACCGACAGCTTATAAGAATGTTAGACAAATACTTTAAATTTGCTTGGCTTAATACTTAGCAGAAGGAATGCAAATACTGCCAAAACTGTCTTTACAAGCAATGAAAGGACAGTTCCACTGTGCAGTAGCTGCAGGGAGGAGGTTAACGTGAACACTTAAAGCTCAGGAGACTGACTTTTTATTTTTTCATTTGTTGTGAGATTTAGGCTACTTAAACCCTTTTTAAATGGAGAGGGAAAAAAAACAAAGCCTTCTGGACTTTTATGTCAAGTTATGTATATTGGTTTCATTTATATCAAAGTTAAAGCAATTTAAGAATAAAGATTGGTTGAATGACAACAGAAGTGCATCATTGCTTTCGTGTTTAGAGGGGCATCCGTGCGGTAAATATGAAGGAACTCCCAGCTGGTTGGCTTAGTCTAGCCACCGTTAGGGGGGAAGGGGTTGGTGGGGGCTGGAGCCCATCTCAGCTGTTATTGGGTGAGAGGGCGTGTTCCCCCTGGTCAGGTCAGCAGCCAACAGTCCATGTGGCTGATAATTACTTACCAGGAGGTGTGATTGTGACTTTGTGCCTGTACAAGTTCAACAAACTGGATTTAACATGTCAGCTTTCAAAGTCCCAGTTAGTGTAATTTACCAGTCTTTTGTTGGAAAATGAAGAGATAGAACTCCCAGGTCTATAACTCCTAGGGGTGTAACAATATATCGTGCCACAAAATTTTGTGATACAAAAACGTCACAATACGTGTCGTGGAGGTGACAAAGTGTATCGCGATATTGGAATATTAATATTAATCTATTGTGTTGACTAGTAACGCGCATCCAAAAAAAGAAAAAAGTCAAATCATACATGAGAGAAACTATTCAGTTTGTGGCAAAATATTTGTACTTGTATGAAACTGAAGATGCATAATGCAAACCTGACATTTACTTTTAGTTCAGTTTGTGGAAAATGATTGGCCTGGCTTTCTCTTTAAAACTTAAACAGTTATAAAGCATTACCAACTGTAACAATAGGGCAAATGCACAGCATTGTTTTGTATTTTGTGTCTTTCAAATAAAAGACAATTTTTTCCAGTCATATGTTTCTCGTGCAAGGTTGTTAAAAAAATACTGCCATAATATCGTATCGTATCGTTATCGTGACCTCAATATCGTGTATCGTACCGTATCGTGAGATGAGTGTATCGTTACACCCTTAATAACTCCTGCTTTGTTTGGCAATTTCTCATCCATATATGTAACTTAACTGTAAGTACATTTTGTGAAAATGTATTTCTTATTAATAATCACTCGCATATAAATGTAATTTGTAAGGTGCAGCAGAAGAAAAATGTTGAAAAGCGACACCTGAAAAGGCGCTCAGCCAAGTAGTTATCCAGTAGGTTCAGAGAGGAATGCACAGACTCACAGAGGTAAGTAAGATGTTTAAGACGACAAAAAGAAAGCGAGACAGCCTGTCAAAGAGGGTAATAGCAAGAGTCTGGACAGTTAGTGAAGAAGGCAGGCAGCGAAGCTTTGAGTCCTACAGAAACGAGAAACTCGAAGCTTCTCCTTTACGAAACCAACCCTTGTGAACGCAAATAATTATTCACATTGCTTCATCCATCCCACTTTAGTATGGACAAAGGGTGCTCTGTATGTGAGCAGGTAATCAGGCGAGCAGGTTGATAGGTAGGAAGAGACTCAAGCTGGGAGGCAGGAAGAAAGAAGTTGTGCCCTGCATGGTAATGTATTCATTCATCCCCCACTCTGATAACGTTCACAGTATGCCTGGGTTGATTCATTCATCACAGTCCACTGGGGGTCTTTTTTCGTTATTTGTTAAAAAAAAAAAAAGCCTTGCTGCTTTTCTTAAAGCTGTTTAGGTTTGCTGACTGGATTATTCAAGACATGATGCTTGTGTGCTTGCACCAGTCCTGATAGGGTGGACTTTTGCAGTAAGTGGTGTGTATTGAGCGTGAGAACTCTGCATCGTAGCCTGTTTCAACTATTGGCCTCTGAGCGGCATTAGTGTGATTGGGCAGGGCTGGAGCTGCCTCATACATATGGAAGCCCTTACCTTTCCATCGTGTTCTATAATCAATTAATCTTGGTTTTATTACTAAGTTTGATGTATTTCATTCTTATAATGAAATAATTTCACCCAAATAACCAACAAATCCGCTTATTGATTGAAGTATTAGACAGCAGTTGAATCCTTGATTACTTAATTGGATTTGCGATGTGGTGGAAGAGGCATGGCTTTGTGCCCAGCAGCTCTGAAGAGAGTTTCATGAGTCTAAACTGGTAAATGAGTCCTGTTTTTTGGAAGATTGTTAGAAATGTGTGTTTTCTCAGCACCAAATCCTGTTTGCGTGAAGGATTTAAACTGCTGTTCTAAGCTGTCCAACAGGTAGGAAAAGGAGAAGAGCTCTTCCTCTCCTCTCCATCGTTCTCTTTCGAGCAAGCTTTCGGTCGAGCAAGCTGATTGGAGAGTCTCAGCTTCAGCCAGAAACCCTGTTTTCTAAACAGTTACAGAGGATAGCTGGCTCCATTTTAAAAGACAACTCCCACCCTCTTAAATGTGAGTTTCAGCTGCTCCCATCAGGTCGGAGGTTCAGGGTACCTGCTTGCAAAACGAAACGTTATAAAAATAGCTTTGTACCAGCAGCCATCAGTGCCATTAATAAGTGAGGGAACTGCAACATAACTTTGTATTTATGTTTTGTATTGTTTCCTTTATCTTGTTTTTATGAAAAGGCACATTTTTTATCCTTTTGCTTGGTTTTAATATTTTAGTGTTTTTTTTTTTTTTTTTTTGTTTTTTTTTTTCTACTGAGGTTTTAACTTATTTTGATTCTTATCTTGGGGCCGTCCTTCTTGTTCTTTGTTCTTTTAGCCAAAGCACTGTTTATTTACCCAAGGGTACTATAATAAATCTATCTATCTTTCCGTTTGTGTGGCTGTCTGTCGCCCTGGAGCACGAGATCTAGTAATGTTAGCTAGTCTAGTAATACTAGCCTAGTAACCAGATAGGAACACCGTGAGGCATATGAGGCCATCCAAACCCACTCTTAATCATTTACGTGGAGTGGCTGGATGAAATGACTCCTTTTACCAGATTACACAACCTATTTTAATTCACTTAGTGATGTTCTGTTTTTTTTTTTTTTTATTTAAATCCGTATCAAGAGATTGCAACCCTTTAAGAACTCTCAGGGCTTGCTTGCAGTGGTAGAAAGAGTTACGTTTGATTGCTCCATGACTCTATTACCTGGTCTCCGCCTTGAGTTTACAATGCAAAATTACAATACATTACATCACCACGCATGACAACAGAGACAAGGGAAAGAACTAGAATGAATGTTTGGAGGTGCGTCTCTGACCCAGATAAGACTGGGAGTTTGGCACGTTAAGCTTATCTTGTGGCGTCGCTCTATTGTTGTCTTTCAGCCTCTACCTGACTTTGATCTTCATCCTTCTTGTCTGCTGTCCTGAATTTGCCTTTCTGTTTCGGTCCTGTGAGGTGTAGTCATCGTGGTCCAGCTGAATTCCCTTCTGGTAACTGGTTGATGGTTGCTGACTCTATCTAGAGCAAACAGCTTTTCGTGCAGCCAGCTGATAAGATGGGACACGGTGGTGTTGCTAACTCTGGCGCCACAGCTGCAGTCATTTGTTTCACACATTAACAGGTGAAGGACTTGTGTGTGTGCATTTGTCTCTGCATGTGTGCTTGCGGTAACTCTGGATGACCCAGACTTGGGTAAATGAACAGTCGCAGATAAAACAGACAACCGAGACGTTCAGTCTCGTTACAACATCGGGAGGAATGAGGATGTGGTTGATATTAGTCGGGCTCTTTATGTACATTAGGGTCTACACTTGTTTGTCTACTCACATTATGTAAACACACGCATGCCCTCAAATGCCGATGCATGTGCATTAGCATGCTCAAATATTTGAACTCAATAAAAAGAGGCTTTAGGCTTGCAAACCGGTGACAACAGATTGATTAAATTAAATGTTTTCCATAGGAGACCTTTCTACGCGGCTGGGAATTCATGCATTCAGGACCACAATGCTACACATTATGGGTTGCATATGTTAAAGTTGTGCTTTTCATTTTCGTACCACGTAAAAAAAATATATTTTAATGTCTAGAGGCATTTTATGGAGACTCTTCTTCTCATAATTCCCCATTTTTCATTCTGCTCTGATTACAGAGAGCAGATCACTGCAGGGTGTCGGTGATTTTTGCTTCCACTTTACACCGCCATCTCCATCTTTATTCAGGGTGATTGTGAAAAGCCGCCTATATGGCCTCAATTACCTGCCGAGGACTTATTTCCTACCTCTACGCTGAACATAATAAGCTGTGTCTTTCTTTTTCAGTGTTTTCATTGCCTGTCTCACCCCGGAGGCACTCAGACAGTTACTCCCTCATCACGGTGATTTCCATGCTTGTAACACTGTGCTAATTACTACTGTAAATACTGCCTGGACTGTGACAACACCATCAGCTAAATGGAAAAGATGGGCTCACAGGGGCTGCTTTCAATTAATTGATTATTATATGAAGTGTTTGATTAGAGTTGATATGATACAATGGGAAGCGTGCCGCCTTTTTTTATTCCAGGTTTTTGACCGGATACCAATGCCGTGGATATCTCGCAAGCAATAATAGGAGGTTTATATTGTGCAAGCTCTGGATATATGTTGTGGCTGAGCCTTGGTCAATTTAGGAAAATGGAGCAGTCCCTAAAGATGGGACATGGAGCAGCCTTCAATTCTGTTCCTACGGAATAGTTTCTCATCTGCCTTTCATCCTTAATTCTTTGTGCCACCATATTGAGATTAAATAAGGATTGTGGTTGGTGGAGATATCGATTTCACTGGCTACAGTGTTAGCCGATTCTCAGGAGCTTTTTATAGCCATTAGCAATGGTTTTTCATTCCCCAATATGCATTGTATTACAACCAAGGAGGGTGCAGAAGCGGATGGTGAGATTGTAATCAATAGAAGCATTAATAGTTTTTTTTTTCTGTGCTTCTTCCCTTTTTTTTTTGCAGAATACTGCTGCATTTCACTTTTAGACAAAAGCGCCTCTTATAATGAGTCCAGTTCATGGTTCGGTGTTGCTTAATTATCGTCCTCATATGATGTGGTCATAAGAGAGCAACAGCAAAACTCCGGTTGAAAAGGTTAGTCACAGGAACAGCTTGTTGACTACAGTTTGCCTGCCATATGCTTCAAGTAAACAGAACCAAAAGGAGATACTCTGCACACCAGGATGTAATGAAGAGCTGAATGCTGAGAAAAGAGGGGGGGACCTGATTAGCAAAGAGGTTTTGGTTACCCTTTTGACTGATGGCTATCTCTGAAATGGACATAAAGAGAGGCGCACCTGTTTTGCGGACAAATAGAAGATTTTATTACCTTGCAGAGGATGGAACTTTATCCACCTCTGAGGGGTTTTATGTTGCTGTAAGATGAACAATTACATGTGAAAGATAACATGTTTCCAGTAATCTAACAGTTTTAAAGTCTAAAATGGTTTACAACACACACTAACGCATGCTGTCTGTGTAAACAAGTAAACGTGATGCGTGAGAAGCACATGTTGCCTCACACAGGCGTATACGTGAGAACATGCTATGGACCGGGTCTTGCATGCATCCCTCTCTGGTGTCCACCATCAGGGTTTTGAGCTCGATTTGGCTATCGAGTATCGGTGAGTCGGACATGTGCTGGGAGTCAGATGACTTTGTGGTCAGATGAAGATCTGATCCATGAGAAGCCGGATTCTCTGACTCAGGTTTTTCTTTGTTTTGCTGGCATCGTATGCCTGATGGAGGAACATAGTTTAATGAGGGGTCAGCTGGGATCTATGGACTAGGACTGGAGCAATTAATGGTTTAGTGTGTTGGATGAAGCACTAAAATTTAATTGCCAACTATTTTGATGATCATGAAATCATTTCAGCCACTTCATAGCTGTTGCTGGTTTGAATATTTCCTGTATGAATATTTCACGCTTATCCATATCTAATGATTACTGACTGTTGGTGTCATTCTTTTTCTAGATATATTTATGCACTGATTTGTTTATTCATTATAGACACAGTATGAATTTGCATAAATTCACACTATGCACATTTTCCCCCGTACATAATAAAATAAAACAAGTTAACGCAGCAGTTTAACCATATTTCCCACTCAGTGTAACAGTGGAGACCTAATCGTTTAAATACCTTGGTAAAATAAAAGTCTAAACAATCCTCAAGTCCTGCACAAGTGAATGAGTCCTCTGGCTTGACTGTTTTTGGTATAGTCTCTTTCTACAACTCAGCTGGGAATACTAAAACAAGGTATGTTACAATATTGCTGCATAATATAACACTTTGTCACACCATCTGTCGTTTCTTTCAATTACAATATGTTCACGAAAGTGAACATCAGAGTGCAGCCAACTAAAACCACAGAGTCACAGTTTTTTTCTTTTTTTATCAGCCATGGCTATTTCCTCAATTATGGATGTTTGCAGTGTGGTGAATGGTGCAGTCTCCCTTTTTGTGATATGGATCAAAAAACTTGCTTCAATGCAAATAGATCTGGTTGCAGGCCGTGCTCTGTGTTTCCTGTATGGAATAGATTTGGTTGAGGCTGAGGATGCAAGCGGAAAGTGTTCGTAGTCAATCACAAAGATCCATTCAGCCAAATGTGTCCATTGCTTGACCAAATCATGTGATATTTCCCATTTTCTGCGTTTTGGTCAATAGAGCAGCAAGGTTGTTCTGTCAGTCATGAAGGTGCAGTGATTCAGAGGAAAGTATCATATCACACACACAAAAAAAAAAACAAACAAACCCAAAACCTTATCTACCTGGCTGCAGGTAGGACAGGAAATATACATGATCAGCTTGTCCTTGCAAAGAATAATGGAATGTAAGACAAGACCGCAGAATTTATTGACATCTTTCGGGGCAATCATTGTGCCGGATTTGCTCTTCAGTCTCCCAGAGATGACTTGCAAAAGCAAGTATTATTGTTGTGCCGTCTGGATTTTGTCTTCTTTAACTGCACAATAATGAGCATTACCCGGTTGTTTCTCAGTTTACTCCATAAAAAACCTTTTTGTTAGGACCAAACAAAGTCTTGTGCACAACAGGACATCCACATCCTCCTCTGCCAGGTCTTTTGAAAAGCAAATGGAAATGTTTATGTGAAAGAAGTGAGTGATGAGTAAAAGTAGAAAAACAAAAAAACAAAAAATCCCTTTTAATACAAAGGAAAGAAGGAGAAGTCCCTGTTTTGGAGTGTTTCTGTGAGGAGGAGGTAGACGCAGACATGAGAAACGTTGCAGAGAAACTTGCGTCTGGCCTCATACTAAAACAGCAGGGTGCTCTTGTAGTTGAAACTGCATGCATGTTTTGTGTGAAAATCTGTGCAAGAGTCTGCACATCAAAGTGTGCGCTTCATGTTCCTTGTCCTCTGTACTCAAGCCTGCCCCCGCTGTGAACTTGTGTGCACTTTAGGCATGCTCAAGTCAGTGTCTGTGCAGCTCTGTTGACCTCTGCTGAGGTGAATCCTGCAACGCTGGGAAAGGAAAGCCAGGTAGGACAGGCCAGAGCAGCAAAGGAAAAACAGAGCAGACAGGACAGACCCTTCTTTATACTCCATTAATAACATAGTTCCACGAAGGACAGCCCGAGGCCAAAAGAAGGTCTGTCAAGGTAGTTCATTGTGTTCTAGGAAGTGAGTCCTTCATATGGTAATAGCTGCTGAAGCGGGTTCCTTCAAAACCCATTTGTTTTAGTAGAAGTTGTAGTCACTCACTGAAGGAGCCTGGATGGAATGTGACAGGGTGCACCGCTGTTTAGTTACTGTAGCTTAATTGACCCTGAGAAAGCAAAGCGAAGGCGGAGGCGAGCGGGAGGAGGGCAAGTGCAGAAAGGAGTGGAGAAAGAGGGCGGTCGAGAAAAACGGACAGAGCATTAGGGGGCCAAAACTGGAGAAGAAAAATTGATAGAGACAAAAGGAGGGAAAAAAAGGGAGGATGCTTTTTTTTTTTTTTTTAGTGGAATGTATTTTTTTGACAGGAAAAGTCTTGTACATGAAATGGAAATGCTTCTGAAGTTGCTTTTAATGAGCCAGCTTGTCCAGAATGATCATCTTCCTCATTATTTACTTTAATTTTATTTACGGCCTCCTTATTGAATGCCGATTCGCTGATTTATTTTTTGAGACAGGAAAAAGCTGAGTCTTCTCTTTTCTCACTAAGCTATATTGAGATAAGATTGTAAAAGATGTTGTGACTGGGGATTTTTAAAGCATTTTTTCCCCCACCTACATAAGATAGTGGTCCTATTTAGAGAAGCGCTTCAATGTCCTCAAGGGGCAACTTGGCTCGGAGAATCAATAACGACAGATAGAAGCCGCAGCAATGAATAGAAGCAAACGTTACAATAAAGAAACTGTTTTGCACTCATCCATGGTGCATCCCAGATATATAAAAAGTCTTGATCACAAATGGCATCTTTAGATTACATTCTTCTTCACCTTTGTGTTAAAATGAAAGTATTTTAATTAAAACACTGCGATGTCCAGCTATACACACAGAAACGACTGCACATGAATTAGCATCGCTAACACCCAGACAAGCACATGCCTCATTAACATATCTTAACATATATTAAAACTATTCTTCATTCAAGCAAAAAAAACATGATGTTAGCTGAACTGAAACAGTTAAATTAAATGTTTTCACTTTAAATCTGAGAAAATGTTATATTATTTGCAGTATACTCCACTTAAACGAACTCTGCCGCCTGTCAGCGTTCACACTTGCTAATTCCTTGAACTTTGCTGACATTTCTGCTGCCTGTCTGCTATTTTGCAACAAAAGATGACACTGGCTTTCAGTCCAACCTTGCCAACAGGACAAATCATGTCTGGTTTTAAAAGACTTAAAGCTTCTTATGAAAGCTACTGACACCCTGACAGTGATAAACATCTGCCCTAATGGTGATAAAAAATTTGCATTGGACTTTTTCTGTTCATAAAACTGCCACCAAGATTATTCAAGTTTAATGAAATCTCAGCTTGTCTTTTTGAAAGATGGGTTAATCAAATTAAGCTGTTTCTCTCTAATAAGACCAAAACGTGTTAAGTAGACGGAGCTGTGGGTGTGTAAGGGGAAAAGAGTGGGTGTTTGATTGTGTGATACTGCTCTGAAGACAGTACTCGCCAACTTCTAATCTGACAGTCTTGACAGATGACACAGACATGCGCTTTCACAATAACACACATGGATTTGTTATGAGCTCGAATGCGTCATTAAACCCTGATCTTCTGGTCAAATGTTCACTTGAACACCAGTTCAAAACTGACAGGACAGGCCGCAGACAGAAAGAAGACAAACCGCGTCCCACTTTTCCATCTTCTCGGTTTGAAATCTCCTTTTTGTGTCTGCTCTGGCCGAAAGAGCATGATTTAATCCAACATGATGACACCTCCACAGACCTTGGTGAGACTCACCATTATTTGGGTTAAAGCCGTGCTGCAACTGGAGGAGCTATTTTAAGACCCCAGTTGCTGCTTTCCCTGTGCTTTCTATTTCTCTCAGTGGGAAGAGTCATTGATCTATTGCCTGGCAGAAGTCCCACCCCACAGCTCCTCCGTGGGACTCCACATAGCAGCACAACCCTGCAACTTTTACCTTTTGGATGGCATACCATCTATATAAAATGATAATAAAAATAAAATCAACACTGGATAAATAATAAAATAGTGAAAATAACAAAGATTTGAAAAGGCTTTTATTGTGATGGTGTTGCGTTCTGGAGAGGTCTCTGCTTTGTGTTTGGGACACAGAAGCTGTGAATTGTGATCCATGAATTGTAAGCCCTGGGAACTATTGTCCTTTTGCAACATTTCAAGAAAGAAAAGTTTTCCTCATGTATGTGGACTGAAACAAAGATAAAATGCTGGCTGGGTCTCCAGCGAAGCATTAAATAGCTTGGCGGAGCACTACTGCTGCTGATGATGAACGAGGAAGCATGTGCCTCTCTTGAGTTGATATGTTTCTGCTTCTTTTTATCCTGAAAGCAATGTTTTTTTTGTTTTTTTGTTTTTTTTTAATTAAATTGCCATCTGAAGTGGATTATTGAACTCAACTGAGACTGAAAATTACCTTTATTGCACTTGTAGGTTCTACAGAAAATTGAACAAAAGGATTTACGCTTAAAGATTGCTCTGGTACAATGCTGAGTAACATAATTTCTCATAAAATGATTATGTCCTGATATTGCTTGGCAGTGGTTCATTCTATGTATTTCTGAGAAGTTATTTCACCGCCTTTCATAGCTCTTTGAGCACAAGGAAGAGTAGCGGGAGAGATGACAGATAAAGGAAACTCGTGTCCAGATACATTTCACATTCATCCTCCTCTCTGGCTGAACGCTGTCTCCCTCTGTTTCTCTGCTCTCTGCTGTAGGTCATGTGAGCTCTGTGCCAACGGTCAATATAGAGGAAGTCAGAGGAGAAAAGCCCATGTTTAAACCTGTTTCATGTGTGTGGTCTGGCTTTACGTTTTAAAGTGAGGGTAAACGTAAGGTTTGGGTTAGGCTAAAATAAGTTATGATTTAAGTTTAACTAAAACCAATCAATGTATTGTTCTCTGAAATCACAAATACACGACTTTTGTGTGTGTTTTAGTGTTAATTAGAGTGCTTAGTGAGAGTAACTGCTAAACTGTCTGCGAGGAGTTTGGGCACCAATTTGCTCATGCAAGAATTCAATATAATATAACAGTTTTTGGAAGAAACAAGGAGACTTAAGGGATGCTTGAATCTTAGAGTAGTAGAAAACATACTCTAAGAAATGTATTCTAAATCCTCTTGAGTCTGAGTCAAGATGTAATGACTAGGAATAATTTTGCCTCATGCAAGCCAACTTCAACTAAGGACAAATTAGCTTTCATTTCAGGTATTGAAATGAATATTCAGACTGAGTTTAAAAGCTTTTTCCTCTCTTCAAAACGAGTGATCGGCGGAGGGGGGTATAGGGGCTTGTTGAAGCAATAATGCAACTATTGAGACATCTCGTCACTGTGACATGTGTTTTGGTTCACCAGCAATCAGGTTGTTCATTCAATAGATTCCCCCGCGTCTACTCAATCGCCACTTTAGTTTACATAGTCTGCTCCTCCGTCTTAAGTTCCTGCTGCAGACTCTCCTGCTATGTCTTTGTTTATTTTGGTAATAGATTCCAACTTGCTATTGTTGCTTATGTCACTTGGTGATTGATGGGAAAAACTCACCTTTCTCTCCGCCCCGCCTCCCCTCCCCTGGCACCCCCAAAGCCATCTTTGAACACAGAGTGGAAAGAGCAAGTCCCATCCCATTCTTTTGACAAAGTGACTCGCTGGTATCCGGATGCTCGTTTTTTTGAACCAGCGAGCCGTGCCTTTAAATCAAGAAGAACCTTGCTGAAAACAAGGTTGAATCTGTGTGGCTATGACTCCAAATGGGGAGGCTGAGATTATATGCGTGGACGGTTTTGGGGTCTCTCTATTCATTGGCCATGTCACCCCATGGGGGAGGACTAATTGGTGGCCCCAAAGAGCCCTCTGTTTTGTCCCCGCTGCTCACAAAAGCATCAGGGTGCGGTTGCGTAGAGAATGGGGGGTGAAGGGAAGCGGCGGCGTCGGCGACGAGCAGGTTTCCCATAGAATGGTAGGCTGGGATGAACTAGAGGGGGGGCCTTGCCACTAGGATGCAAGGGAACATGACATACTCATTCACTCACCCACTCACTCATTCATGCACTCACATCTACACACACTTAGTGTGGGATTCTGGTGTCAGTTGCTGGCCTCCTCCTCTACAAATGATCCAAGGCTGACCCACATAGTCAGCCATGTGTGAGGCTTCCCTTTATCCCGCAGCCCAGTTGAAGCATTGAGTTATGGGTGTTCTCCGCTGCTCCCTGCCTTCTCGGCCGGGACCGCACTGGGGGCCCCATGTGGGACGACATTGTTCACCCCGACCCAAGGACAATGAAGCCGTTGGCTTGGCTAAGACAGAGAGAGGGAGTGGAGGAAGATGGGTGGAAGACAAAAAAAGGGAAAGAAAATGAAAGTACAGAAAAATTGGATGAGATGGACTGATTGAATAATTGAAAGAGGGGAAGGGAAAGAACGGGAGATGAAGAGATACAAATCTATCGAAAGTGTCTCGGGGTAAAAGAGCGAGCGAGAGAGATTGCCTCGTTGGTAAATGACAGGAGCAGATAAGAAGTTTAGATGATGGAGGTGAAAGGGAAGTAAGAGATAGGTATGAGCGATAAGAGGAGTGGGTGTAAGACAGGCCCTGAGATAGACAGCAGGCAAGAGGCTGAGCCTGTACGAGAGAGCATTGATTGCTGTGTGCTGGGTGTCTTCAGCTGTCGGAGCTGGATCCAGAATGTGGTCATTATTGTCTGTCAAGCACGGAGCTACGGACATTAGTGGCTCCTTAACAAACTATGTATTGATTGGTGCTTAAAGGAAGACTTACATGTATACTGAGGGATAATGTCCTGAACGTAATTAGCACCATTTCTCTGGTAGAAACATGGCACAGGAAATAAAATCTGGGGTAAAACTGGAAACCATCAGTTCTAATTAGGGATGGGCGGTATGGACTAAAAAATGTATCACGATAATTTCTGGCATTTATCCCAATAACGATAAAAATGACGATAAAAAAATACCAATTCAACTCCACCTTTGTAACTATAAATCTATCAACACATTCAGTCTTTGGAGCCCCCAAATCACTGCTCTAAAAGAATACTGAATGCTAAACTACACCAATTAAATTGAATTAATAAAAACCAATTAAATTAGTCCACCTGTACTGCAAAACTGTAATGACTCAGATCCGCCATGTTTGTTACACAAACACATGATCAACGGGAATTTATGATTCTTTCTTTCTTTCTTTCTTTCTTTCTTTCTTTCTTTCTTTCTTTCTTTCTTTCTTTCTTTCTTTCTTTCTTTCTTTCTTTCTTTCTTTCTTTCTTTCTTTCTTTCTTTCTTTCTTTCTTTCTTTCTTTCTTTCTTTCTTTCTTTCTTTCTTTCTTTCTTGCTTCCTTCCTTCCTTCCTTCCTTCCTTCCTTCCTTCCTTCCTTCCTTCCTTCCTTCCTTCCTTCCTTCCTTCCTTCCTTCCTTCCTTCCTTCCTTCCTTCCTTCCTTCCTTTCCTTCCTTTCCTTCCTTCTTTCACGCACGTCGATTTAACGCAGAACCATAAATCAGGCTTTACACAAAAACGTCATCAACGGGAATTTATCGTTTTTATCGCAAGATGACAAATTCTTACCGTGGGGAATTTTTGTGACGGTATATCGTGAACGGTAAAATATCGCCCATTCCTAGTTCTAATAAGATATTACTTTTTTTTTTTTTAACTGAAAGCCTAATTTAGACACTTCTATCCCAGCAGTTTTATTAGCTTTTTAACCCGTTTGACCTCACCAATATTCATTCTAGATCCAAGCTGTCTTATCTGCTTAAAGAAGCCGAAGAAGCTAAAACTAATAGTTTATCTTAAAGGCATAAAAAAAATAAATCAGGGGATGGGAGCTACAAAGGTGTCATGGATCATTTAATTTGTTGCAATTCACTCCTGCTCCCACCATTTCCCTCTCTCCATTTGACCATGATTAGTGGCTGCACTGGCTCTCAAAGGCAGCAATTTAATTGAAAAATTACCTCGCAGCTAATCAAGTTATTGTGGCGATGATGACTGAGAGAAAGCGTTACCTCATATGCGGTGCAGCGGGTCACGGAAAATTAAAGAGGGCATATTTTTGGATGCAGGTGTTGTGGCGATAGCTGATTTTCATTTACGCTGACCACACTGCGCACTTGTTTAATTAAAAACAACACCATTTTGTGGAAATGAATCCATTACAATGAGTGTCGAATGATCGTCCAGGTTTAGTGTAGCACGTGCGCGTGCACTCTTGCCACTACAGACGCGCATCATTTTATCTGAGACAAACAAATTCATGCATCCCTCTCTTAAAGTAATCCCTCAGAGCTATTTGTTTTGACATTTTGCTGCATTGGCACACAAGAAAGATGTTTTTATAAATGATAAAAGCTGCCGGTTCCAGCGGCAGTCCAGTTGATGTATGTCAGCTGTCATTATCCATATATCTGGGAAGATTAAAGACTTGTTTCGTGTTGTATTGTGAAGACTGTGAAAGTGTTACACTGCATCCCTAAAGGGAGTTTCGGCATCAAAGGCACTGATGCAGCTTATGGACTGGAGCAGTGCACAATGTATCACTAAGTAGTAGTTTACAAGCTTTTTTACGTGCTTCAAGCTGTGGGAGGCGCTTTTATACTGTTTAATTAAGACTATTATTTCATTCTCTACTTATATCTCTTCTTTCGGTTAGACTTCCACCATGCTTGACTCCTAGCAGATCGTATATCATGCTGCACATGTATGTACACAACGCCACTAATCCAGCAGAATGTGATCAGACGTATAGTATTGTGCGCATGCAGCACGCGTGCTTCTGGAACCCATTTTAGAGTGGAGTAACGTGACGTAAAACTGGTTTACCACTACCCTCCATACTCCCTTCACTCCACTTTTTTATCCCTCTGCCTCTGTTAGAAGATTAGACAACTTTACAGGAGCTTATAATCAGAGCGGTGAACGATAGATGAAATCGGCCGACCAAATGCATTTTGATAGCTCCCAAAAAGATGGAGACATATGCAGGTCATTATGCTTTTTCCTCAAAGACAGCTGCTGCCTCTGAATCGCAGTACTCCCTGAAAGTCTCTGGCATAAATGGAAGGTAATTACCATATCAGAGATCAAGACTCTGGGCTCTGACACCACTTTTTCAATTACTCAGAAAGGTTGTTAAGATGCAAATTCGACAAAATGGTTGAAACCCCCAGAGAGGGATACCGTTTCACACCAAAAGCTGCTTCTTAAGTTTCTTTGCTCATCACATTTTGACAGACAAAGAGAGGGAGTGATAGAGGATGGGTAGGGTGATGCAGGCAATCTATAATTCATTCTGTTCGTTAGCATGACAACCCAACTTCCTTTCAGAGTGCAAACTTCTTTCTTGTACAGTCTTGGAAGTGGGTTTTCATTTCGAAGCATTAAAAATTACCCCTTTTCCTCACGATTCAGGTGCATATTATGACAGCCTGGATAGCAGTTTGAAATTTAAGCCATTGCACATACAAACAAATGTACTAGAAAGTTTGCTCGTAACTACACAATGATCTTTCTGTCTTCACACCAATGAATGTGCAACCCCCTCATTCAAATTCGACCAGAAGATTTGTTTTTAAAGTTCTAATATTTGCTCTTCTTGGATATTATCTAGTGAAGCAGACAAATTACGCAGGGGCAGTGTTGGGAATGGTACGCCATATCTGCCATCATAGTTATGCAAATCTGAGACTCTGCCTTATAGCACAAGCTCACATGAAATGATTGTGTAATAGAAAACACTGGAGAGACACAAATGCATTATTCATGGACACTGAGCACAGATTAAAGAAAAGTAACTCACTGACCAACGACAGTGTCTTCAAAGGCTCCGTGCTCCTTTTTTGTTTTCAGTTTCCTCGCGTTTGACTGAAGTAGAAACTTTTTTTTTTCTCCTTGTATTTGCTTCTCTGGTAGAAAAGAGTTGGCAAGTGGGCGAAGACCTAGCGACACAGCCAACTATTTGATTTCTACCGACTGATTATTGGAAAAGGAGTATTTCTAAGGATGTGGATTACTTTTAAAGATAGATTTTATTCAAAAACGGTTTCACTTTTAGACTGGAGAAACAATGCTGTCTCTTCTTGCTCTACAATATTCTTTCCTTTGTTTTTTCTCAAGAAAAAAGGTGGTAATACTTCCTGCAAATATTGTCTGTTCATCATCCTAAAATGAAGTATCTGAAAAGCGATATTCTCTATTTTACGGCACGCCTTTTTTCCTGGTGCTGCAACAGGTTCGCCATACAGATACATTAAGTTACTTTTTTATTAAATTTACGTGCCAAGGTGGTGTGCTGTACGTTTCATGAAGGAAACTATTTTCCATTTGAGTCAGCTGACATGGTTTCCTTTTTGTGGCATTATTTCATTGTCTTTAGCAGGTTTGTTGACATTTGATTGACATCTGTGGAAAACTTAATGTCAACATGGCAATTTAAAGACTTTTCACGTCATTTAACTAAGAAAAGAAAAAACACCAGTCAAGCTATCCTAACGATTCAGCCAGTATAGTCCAGTAACGTTGTTATCACGCTCCATGTCCGCTTGTTGGAGCGCCATGTGGTTTAGAAAAATGCTGTGCGAGATGAGGGTTACCCAGAGGGGACCGACAGAAATGATGAGGGAAAGTCATGGAGTTGAAGAATTTAAAAAGGGAGAACTCTTGATATCTTTAGATTATCACGAGATGAATGATGCGAACGCTGAGTGAGACTGACGTGGCCTGCAGCTGAATCATTCCATAGGTTTTTGGTTCCTTAAATTAAAGCCAAACTATCAAGATTTCTGTCATAATATATAAAGCATGCTCCGCCAGCAGTGAAATATCATATCTTCATGAGATGATTGCTCAACGTGTTTTTTTTTTTACCCCCACATGGATTCCTTCAGTTCAAAAAGATCAAAAAATTGAAAGATTAGGAGCAGTCTGGTTCGACTGGTGCTGCCAGGAACGCTGTGAACTGTGTGTGTGTGTGTGTGTGTGTGTGTGTGTGTGTGTGTGTGTGTGTGTGTGTGTGTGTGTGTGTGTCAGCGTGAGTGCCAGGGCTTGGTGGAGGGAAGTCTCTCGCTGAGGTCATGCCATGTAGGCCTCTCCTCTGGGGCCCACCCTGCCTGCAGCCACACACACACACACACAGACACACACACACACACACACACACACACACACACACACACACACACACACACACACACACACACACACACACACACACACTGGGGCCACTGCCAGATCGAGAGTTGAGGAGACTCCGTGACTTTGCGGTATGAATAGCTGTCTCTTAACTCTATGTGTCCCTCATCATGATGGCCTCATTATGATGAAGCTGAATTGTGTTGGCATGAATGTGTGTATGTGTGTTTGAATAACTGGAAAAGGGGGAGAGAAAGAGAGTGACGGGGAGAGTGATGTGAAAGACTCCATGTGCGTTCATGTGTGCCATGTTTATCCAGTGTGAATGCATGTGTGTTTGTGGCTAAATTCAGGAGTAACTCCTATTTACCAGACTGCTGAAGTGAGTGAACATCAACAGGATATATCTGTTGTGTGAAAAACTTTAGGGGTCTCATCTTGTGAAGGAGATGCATTTGGTGGCAGTTTCTAGGAAAGCGCTGAGGGGCTCATGTAATAATTCATTACAACTACATTTTATACACACATATATAAAGTTTGCTTGCCTTGTACTGTTCCTGCCTAGCCTCGTTTCCCCCTTGACAGTCTATACAGAGAATTCATGCATTATGCAGCTCTCACAAGAGGACCAGTTGACGGTGTGGGGGGATGAGAAAAGTATGACTCTATAGCAAATTATTATAATACACACAACATAATCTTACAAAAAAAGCAAGAAAAATGTAATGATCGGAGCGCACTGTTTTTTTTTCTCTCTCCTCTTTCAATATCTGACGCTGTTTCTTAGAGTTAATAAAAACACTTTGGAGGCCAGGGGTGCTCATTAGCATTTCCTCGCTATGCTTTTCCGTTCCAGTCTTTATTTGCTTTTAAGCAAACATGAGTGCATCCCGAGTGTCGTGGTCTCGCTTTCCTCGCCTGTGTTTTTTCAAAAATCCCACTAGTGTCGTGCTTATCCTTTTATTTCGCACATTTTGCATTTCTAAAAAACACAAATATGTGCCATCTTAAAGTCTCGGAGCTCAAAGATGTTTGGTGTCACTTCCACATCTTCATTTTCTGCAGGATTTTAAACCAAAGCACGTAGTTTTGTTGACTAAGCTTGTTCCCATTGGGTCGCTTCAGAAAAATAATTCGACAAGCTTTTGCAGGAGAACCAAAATCCTTTAGCTAAATTACCCTTTTTACCATATTCTTCAGTGAACGCAGGTGATGCCGTTATTAGTTGCGCATATTGTTAGGTGGTTTCCAGTGTGCCTTCAGCTGCCTGCTGATACAGTACAATAACTCTTGAACTAAAACGTACTTAAAGGTTTCAGCTGGAAATGGGCTTAATTTCTAAAAGATCTGCCACAGAGAGAAATGTGGACATATTACATCCTCTACCAAAGTCGCTGATGTATCTGAAAATATGAGGAAAATCAGCTCATGCTTGTTAGTGAAGCCCTCAGGAATCAACGGTTGGTGGACAACAACCAATTATTCTTTTAACATCACTTTATTTATTTGCTTAAAGATTAGCTGTGTGATATTAATTAACATTAATACGTGTACTGTATAGCAATGCAGTGATGTCCTTACCAAAGAGTCCTTCATTTGGCCAAACAAAGGCAAAGATAAAATAATGCCAAGAGTTTGCATTTCTCTGGTTTTCCATAAATCTAGAGTACAGGCTTCCTGGAGTCCTTTATGCTGGTTAGAAAATGGATTTCTTGTAAGAAGCAGAGAGTTGGACGGATTAAGATCTTCCCCCTTGCAAGATCTTTTGACAGGCCATAAGAAGCTAGACTTAAACTTAAAAGCAGTTTGAAAATGATAGGAAAAGACCAATCAGCAGTCTTACTAGTGAAGCACAAATAGAACTCGGGATGGGGTCCCATGATTTATTTCCCTTCAACTCTTGTGTTGGCTTGTTTGCTGGTTGATAATGCTTTTGTTTTTGGACTGTGCTCTACTCTTGGTGGCTCCTCTCCTTTCCCAACTCCATCCTTACATACTGAGAAGAACACCTGGCTCTGCACCCATGTGGTCTACTAACGGTTCCCTCTTCTCCCGAGCAGCTTCACCCTCTGCGTCCCATGCATCCTCTCCCCGTTCTTGTCATACGTTTGTGTGGCGTGCGTGTGGACCGAGCCCCTATGGACCCGTGTGTCTTACTCGCTCACTGCTGCCATTGTTGCAGCTCCATAATAATAAACGTCAGTCCTTCCCAGTGCGCCCGGCGTTTTCATTACAGTCTCAGCTCCACTCCCCGAACAGCCAAGTCTCTTTGTTGCCGGAGCCGCTCTGAATGAGATTATGTTGGTTTGCTGTTTAATTCAAGAACAGAAGGACCAAAAGCATATAAGGAGGGAAGACGAGGTGGGAGAGATGAAGAGGAGAACTTAGACACAGATACTTTGCTCGGGGAAACAATATGCAAAACAGAGAAAGAGAAGGAGAGATAAACAATTAGAGGGAGAAACATGATCTCACACCGCATTTGAGAGCACTGGCTGGCCCACGATAGACGTCACCTCTGCTTTTAAAATAGTTAATCTGTTCCTTGAGGGACAATGACTGCATTAAGTCCCTCTCCCCTCTCCTTCTCTCTCTTCTAAGTCCCTCCCCCTCAGCTAAACCCCTCTGAGACACATTGGTTGGATTAGCTAGTGTTGTTGTTGCATTTCTGCAGCTTCATATCATCAGCTCTAGATGCAAATGCATCAGTTATAGAGAAGAGGGGGCGAGGTGCTTATCTGTTGATAGAAAGGGATGTTAACTTTTACGATGATGCACGGGGTGTTGATACACACCTTAAAGATGCTACTGTCTAAACAAAAACATCTATATTGATTTTCCACATGTACAGTGTTTTAGTTTTATTCTCACTTCCTTTTATTTTGTTACACATGCAGAGAAAGTCTAGATGGATAAATCCCTATTCTGGATTGTAAAGTGGATGTATTTCGTGGAAGTCATTGGAACTGGTCCAACTGCAGTATTTTTTATGACAAATGCTTTGCACTGGCCATAGTTTGATCTCAAAAAACAACAAACCAATTGTGGTAAAGTGAATTATGATCTTGTTATATAACCTACTTGTCATTGGAAAGGCTAGAAATTGCTCCAAATAATGAAATGAACTGAACTAACATATCTAGCAGCTATATTTCTCTAGCTTTCAGACTACATCATGTTTTTTTGGCTGAATATGCTGCACTCTTATCATCTTACAATATATACTTCTCCCCTCGGTGGGGTTGCCGGTGGCCTGGGTTCCGGGCTCTTCCGTGTCGGCCTCTGGTCTCGCGGGTGGCAAAAAACAATATTTTCATATACAGAGAGGAACATCCATCCTTCTGGTCGATTGGCCCTGATTTGACCCCGCTGTACACACATTTCATTTACAAACAATTCATTTGTTTTCCCAGTCAAGTCTTCCTCATACGATGAGATAATTGCTGACAAGTTTATGTTTCAACTTGTTGCTTTCCAGCACCCATTGTGTCTGTTCTGTGCACATGACGAGTGTTAATGACCGTGAATCAAATGGCAAAATAGTTACTTGTGAACTGCAGTGCATGACCTAACTCCAGGGGAATGCCTCTGTTACCGTAACCTGCTTTAAACCTATCACCTGTAACCTTGGTTCTTGGTTCTTGGTTCTCCGCCAGTCACTCTCCTGTTTGTCCTCGTGGCATGCTTGGATGCTGGAGCTGGAGGGGATTAGTTGTTGCTATCTACCGCCGTTGTCTTGTCCACCAACTACTATTCTCAACCAGCAAACAGACACCAAGGACGCAACTATGCACTCGTTGCTGAGCAATCCAGAAGGGCCATTTTACTTTAGGCTGGCAGCTTTGACAGCACTCCAGTTTTCATCCCCACTCTTTTGACAGATGTTGAAAAGGAGTCAAAGGGCAAAGCAGAGTACTGTGCTCCCACAGACATGTCAGATCCTGACATACCTTTGTGGCCTCTGTTGACTCAAAAATCAACATGAAAGTCATTTGACATGACTGCTGCTCTACAAGTCAGATAGGAACTCATGGAGACTCACTTGCTTCTGCTGTGGACAAAATGTATTTGATAAACCGATGTAATGTATTCTTACACGCGCCGATATGAACATGGATTTCACCTAAATACATTCATGAATTCACCTAATAGTCTCATAATTCTTTATTTTAATTCATCGCATTAATATGCTGTGAGGGTTTGAACCTTAGCCGCATCATTTCACAGATGGTTTATCTTTGCCCAAGAAGAATGAAAATGAAGAATGACGTTTTCTGGTTAACTGCACGGGATTGATTCGCTTAGAAAACAACTGGATTAAAGAAACTGATAATTAACAACCTGAGTTGAGAAAGACACAAAGAGCGAGCATGATTAGACACAAACCACACCGATGTGATTTACGCATGATAATGTAACCCATCTATTACAGTTAAACCTTTTGTGTTTAGAAAAAAAAACAAAGAAAAACGGGACGAGAGCAGAATGATTAAATACTAGGTGATGCTGTGGAAACCTAAGTCATGCACCTTCAGTGACCTGATCTACAATCTCCTGTTGCACAGACATATCTCTGGGTGGAATATTAAGATTTAATAAAACAAGAAGTTTCATTGATTTTTTTTCTTATTCAAAATTGTCAAATGAATAATTTCTGGCAGGTTGCGCAGGACAAATTATTTTCTTTGAATACATAACATTAAAACCACTGTGTATCAAGCTTGTTCAGTCACATCCTGCCTGAACAGTCGGCTGAAAATCTGGGGTGTCGGTGGGCTGGATGAACACCTCATCCATGTTGGAGGTTTCACCAGACCAAAGAAATATCAAAAAGAACAAAGTTTTCCAGCAGAAAAACTGAATTGTAATAAGACAGTTAATAGTATTCATGCTTTGTGGGTCTAATTGGTCTTTATGAGCATAAATGTACCAGCAGTGACTCAGATATTGGGTTGACAACTACCCTATAGCTGTATTATCCCTCCCTATATAGATATAGCTACCACAGAGTTTGAAGGTAACAATGTTAATCCTGCTAAAAGCTGCAGAACTTTACCCTTTAAGCCAAATGCAAACAGAAACACAAAGACAGTTTTAATTTACTGTGATTGCGCCCTCTGAGTTGTGCTTTCAGACAAATGACTCATCTTTTTGAAGTCTTCAAAAAAAAGAACAGACATAATAAAAAAACGATAAAAACTATGCAAATTGCACGACTGCATGAACTGTTGAAGTCTCTTTCACATATCCCCTTGAACTCTGCAGCAGTGTTTGAGCGACTATGCTTCAATATTTTACGACAATATAGCCAGAAACACATGGATTTCTCTCTTAAAATGTCCATGTCAATTGGAATTAAAAGCACAGTTAAATGGTTTAAGTATCCGGATGAGCATCTTGATCCTCTTATGTCTTTAGGGGGTGGTAACTCTGCCAGAACAGCACAGATTTCATTGTTGCAGCTAGCTGACTGTAAAGTGCTCTCATGCAGCTTTTCTGTGTGATCGCAAGCACGTGAACGCAAGTGTGCTATTGCATGCTTGTTGTATGGTGCTTGCAGGCTTTGTCTTTGGATTAGAGATGGTGGTGCTGCTGGTGGTAGTGGGTTTGGATGGGATCCTGCCTGGGTGGATGAAAGCAGGGTTTGATTGAGGGATGGATGGAGAAGGGGGGGGGGGGCATCACAAGAAGACAGAATGAGGGAAAAGAGAAGAAAGAAGAAAGAATGGTCTATCATCCTTTTATCTCTCCAGGTCCGGTGTGGAAGCAGCTGAGGTCTGCTCATTGTTGATGTTTTTCATCTGAGTGAATATTTGATCTCTGACCAGCCCTGTCCTTCCTCACTGCTGCTCCTCTGCATCCCTTTATTTTGTGTCTCCAATTCCATTAGGTTGATTTATACAGACCAAACTCATTCATCACCTTTTCCTGTGGATATAATCTAGTCAATCTGAATACACGCAAGACTAATGAAAGGGGGGAAAAATTAAATAGATAAAAAGGAACAATTGTGGTAAGAAAAAACCAAGAACGCAGATGGATTATAATCACATGGACTGAACAGCCAAACCATTGCAGTTAACTGTTTCCACTCATCTTTATAGATGTATTCTCTGCGTGAAAAGAGCTAGGCATATATTTACTTAAAGAGCCAGATGGGTATGAATGAAAAACATAGTGAAAGGAAGTCAAAATTAGAGGGAAAGCCAGAAAAAAAATGGGGAACGGAGATACAAACTGGAAGTAGACAGAAGGGGATGTTGTGTCCGGGAGGCTCCAGTCAGTGTTTTAGCTGATGATGATGAATTACTTTGACAGAGACAATCAGGATGAAATGGTAATGCAAGTGTGCCAACGGATGCAGTCACAGCCAGACCAAGTCTTCCGATGGGAAATGAGATGGTTAGCGAGAGCTCACAAGCACGCACCAACAGGCGGGCGCACTCAAACACTCGCACGCTTGCTTTGATACACATCCCTGCAACAAAACCTCTGCTGAAGCTGAAGTTTTTTTTGCAGACTAAACTGCCTATTTCCAGGGATGAAGTGTATAAAAATGGTACAGCTCCTCCTGACCCTTGTATACATGTACTGTACAGTACAGTGCGTATAATATCCCGCGTTGATATTTTTAGGATGTGTGTTCCATTTTTTCAATGTCAGCTTGTTCTGTCGCAAACACGTGAAAAGTTGTAGATACTAAAATCTCATAAGCGTTCGGTTTCTATTCATTGAGTTTATCTAAAGCTGGCAGACGCGCAGACACTCACAGGGAGAAATACTGTCTCCGTTTTCTGCAATGCCTGCATCACATGGCTATAATTGTCTGATTAACGCTGGATTGTGCTACTGGGTTTTTTAAGTGATGCTAAAATGTTTTGATCAGCACACAGTTGTTCTGTTGGCACAGTTTGACCAGAGCTGTCAGGATCATGCAATTTCAATTTACCTGTCATGTAAAATAATTTGTATTATAAGTCAAGCTGTCTTTTTCTGTTCATTTTATGCCTGCCTTAGTTTTGGACCACATTACCTTTTGATTGCTTCCCTTTTTCTGCAAATCTGATAAAATCCCACATCGCATGATTCCTTTTTGTCATTTGGCTAATTACTACTCTAATACTGTATTGCACTTCAGTGTTTGCTGCTGCTGGTAAATGTCAATAGATGCTTATAGCATTTGGTTTAATGCAAGGAGTTTAGTGGCTTAGGTGAGAAGTAAATGATGAAGAAATGTGATGTTTCCAACAATTTGACTCATTCATCGGGGGATGAAAAAAAAAAGCTTAAAGAGATACAGCTGAAGACTTGAATCAATGTTTTCTGGCTTTCAATCATTCAGGTTTGATAAAGCATTAATGACTCTTTTGTTTCTTACTAAAGGCCTCCCTCCACTTGATTCACTGAACTTTCCTGGAAAGTGAACTGATGTGATAACTCATCGTTCACTGTTGAAACACCTCTGATAGATAAACTGGTCCTGCTTCTTTTTCATTTTTCAATATATATATATTATACAGTTGTGTGAAAAAGTGTTTGCCCCCTTACTGATTTCTTTCTTTTTTGCATTTATTTCACACTTAAATGTTTCAAATCATCAAACAAATTTAAATATTAGAAAAAGATAACACAAGTAAACACAAAATGCAGTTTTTAAATGAAGGTTTTTATTATTAAGGGGAAAAAAAAATCCAAACCTACATAGCCCTGTGTGAAAAAGTGATTGCAAAGTGATTACTCAGGGGAAGCTGCTTTATCTGATATAAGTCATTCTGGCTGGCAGTCAAGCATCAGAAACAGGAGACAGAAGAGGAAACAGATAGATGTTTTCATGGTCTTGATTGAAAGGAGACAGTAATCCTGGCTTGAGCTTCACACTATAGTTAGTTTCCTCGACTGGCTCAGGTTTCTCTTTGTGGTTCCACAGTATAAAGCTGGGAAGGTGGAGGTAGGGGCACACCCACATCTGCCCGACGGACTGTAATGCAACCCCTGGAAGGGCAAACGCATAACCACATCACATAAACAATCGCAACAGCCCATCACTGCCGTCTTGCTTCTCCGTCTCTTCCTGCTCCATCCTTCATTATCGCTCAAACTGGGAACAATAGTTCAAGGCTGTGGCGCTCACCACTTTCAGTCTGGCTCGACTCTTTTATTTTGACCTCCTCTGCCCTTATGGTAGGAGTAGTCGTAAATGCAGATCTTTAGATGTGTCTGAACTGGGGCAATGGACGGGGTTAGGAGGTTAAACATGAAAGGCGTGAGGAAGTGTCTGAGGTTTCTAGCAGACGCTTTGTGTGGGGTGTTTTTCTTTTTATAAACTCTGCTGCCGAGTTGCTAAAATTATCATTAAAAAAAAGAAGCTTTAGGTGGGAAAAGTTATGTTTTGTATCGTTTGAGAGGCACAATACTTAGTGAGTTATGGTGTGAGAAGAAGAATAGGAGAATAGAAAAAGTAATTGCGTCTTCCGCCTTCCAGATTGCAGGTTTTCAGATATGATGCAAACCACCAAAGGTTTTTTTTCCACCAGTTTACTGCTCATTCATATTCTGGAAATTAAGCTGCTTATGTTTTCTTTGTGTGTCTGTACTGAATTAATTATGATGCACCTATTGTTTACTTTTAATCACACATATTACTCACTGTTGTGTTTGAAGAGGAAAAAGAAACCTGGTTTAAATCTGATTAGATTTAATCTAAACACAATTGCATTGTAATGAGTTAATTTGCACAACCATTTTAAAGAAGAAAACAAAATTGTTTTCTGTCTTTCAAGTTTTTGTTTGAAATAAACAAAAAAAAAAGCATTAAACTCCCTACACATATTTTCTTTTAATATAATCTGTTAAGCCACTCAGACCAGCTAGCTTGGTCTTGTCTGGTTCGGCTCAACTCAAGCATTATCAAAATTTATTGCCATGATGTATGACCCCCATCTACTGAATTAATGCAACATTTCCATTAGAAAAATTGCTTGACACAGCTGATATAAGAAGTTAGCGATTAAAAAGATGCTGTGACATGGGATGGGAAATTGCTTATCGGGGAACCGTCATCTGCTCTTTGGTTAAATTTGATGGAAGCAAGAGACAGAAGCTGCATACGTCGGAAAGGCAGAGATGTTGAGAGGGATCCATAGCTTGTAAGCTCTTGTGTGACCGCTGAAATTAATTTCAAGGCACATGTCAATGGAAACGCGATGATTCAGATGTAATTTCATACCACTTTCCAGCATTTAGTACATGAGTCAGTGTTCACTGTAAGAATACAATGCAATTATGGTGTGATTACTGCGCATACGTGAAACAATGACGCGCGCCTGGTTTAAAATGCCTGTAGAACAAAGACAAGGTCATATTGTCTTTATTTTGAAACCATATTACGATTAATTTCTTATCCTGTATCTGTATCCTGTATCCTGTATCTTATCCTGTATTTTGTGTTAATCCTATTTTGTGTCAAACATGAAACTAAAAGATGGCTAAAAGTTCTCATTTTTAACTCCCATAAGAAAACAGTACGTGTGTATAGAAACATTAACACTGGAACACTTACAGTACTCTGCAACAATATGATTATTGGGAAATTTGTATTTTCTCTCACTTGTGCTAATCACCTTTCAGTTGTTTGAGTAGGGCTCCGTATTGATTGTGTGGTATGATTTTGAGGAATTAACCTCTCATGCGGCACCGGCATTGATGCATTTCATTACGTACAAGCAGACATTCAGCCTTTATTACCTTTGACTTCAGTGCCTGTTAAAAAGCGTGACATCGTATTTGTGTCGCTCGCATTGGTAATTGTTATAACGCGAGACCTCAAAAGCTGCATGCAGAGCAGCTAAAAGCGCATCTTGAGTTAACTGAGGTTAAACAATAATCCTGCTCCTTGTTTATGTACAAACCTCAAGGGATTTCGTGTGCAGGCTCATCACTGATTTCATGGATAATTAGCCAAAGTAATCTTTCTTGTTAATAGCGTTGGCAGTTTTATTATCCTCTCCACATGAACTGATCCTGAGACAGATAGATTTGAAGGTAATATAAGTTCAATATTATGAAATTTAGCTTTTGCAGAAATAGTTTGTGCAATGAGCTTGACTTGTCTTATTTGACAAGCTAAAACGGACACCACATAGTTTGATTTTGTGTGTTCCCCATTGGGAATGCTGCACATCCAGATGCGTGAGTGACGGAGGGCTCCTCGTAGCTGTGTTTGTGCTCCTGCTGTTTCAGCTAGCATGTCTGAACATACTACTCCATAGCACTGTGGGCACGGTGACAAACTAATCACGCTGATCGGCTTGGCTCTAATCAGGTTTAGTGACAAAGACACTGGTTTCCTGAAGGCTTGGATCTTTTCATCACTTCCCTTGTGTATCTTTGAAGGTAAAACGCCCTCACGCTCGTATATTCTGTTTCCCAATTATTTAGTCTCCGGTGGGATTCACTTATGGCGAAACAAAAACACAAAGAAGAAACAGCCTTCAAAACTCTCCTCACCACGTCGTTGCAGTTCACTGCACTTATTGTATTGTGTTTCCTCATCATGTGATATAATAATGCATTGCAATGACAATCTTGCTGACAGCATGTCATTTGAGACGCGTTGTCGCGCGTTGTGTAATACATCACATTGAACTGTGCATTAAATGCTTCTGGTCTCCGTGGATTCTGCTGTGCTTAGTTAGAGAGGACGTTTTGATGGGACGTCTCAGTGGTCCTCTGGGTTTGGTATTGTCTTCTCCTCGGTTCTTTGGAGCCACATCCGCACAGCATCACTCCTTCAGTGTGGTCTGTGGAGATAAAACTCAGACAGATTCATGCTGTACAATGACAGTACAGCAGCAGCTGTGGTTCAGTGTGCTGTCATCCAGTGACTGGGGCTTCATGCAGCAGCAGTATTGAATGTCCTGTGTTTATCACAGATGATTCATAATGCTATTGGATAGGATGCACTAACAGAAAACAAGATTGTCTGTTATCAGTATCACAATATCACGGCCTAACACAGGACTGTAATTGTGTTCAGTTTATTCCATTTTCCATTATAAACCTCTTCTCCCCTGTTGCGGATGAAAATGGAGAGAAACAGGGTCCGTGAGATGAGGTTGCATTCTGTTCTGGAGATTTATTTGGTGTTTAGATGCAAGGAGGGTGGTGGAGCTGAGAAGGGAGGCATAATGTAATGTGCACAGACTGAAAATGTTCTGTTATGAATAAATAAGGAAGGGGGGTTAAGACTAACACAGTGCGTGGCTTTGGTGTCTGCTCCAATGTCCCCCGTCTCGTGGCCACCTTAATTGAGATTAGCATCATGCTAAGTCAGATCTGATAGGCCTGCTGCTGAGGAACAGAAGGCCAGTTAGCCAGATATCAGCGAGGACACAGACTCAGTCACTTAGCATAATGGAAGCTTCATCAAATGAACTGGAAGCTCAACAAGAAAGATGCCATTAACAGAGTCGAAAATGATTTTATGTGATAGTAGAATAGCAAATTAAATTACGGTAAACTTGCAGTCTTTATGACCGAAGCAGATGCATCCAATGTGGTAGCCTGCAGCGTTATTAACAAAGCAGTGCACCGTTTCTCTTCTTTCATTGGCCACAAGTGCATATAACCGGCCCCAGGATGGGATTCTATTTGTCTGCAGCAGTTCAACTCAAAATTGAATATGTCTATAATTGTTGTTGAAAAGTACAAAGATTAAAAATACAGCAAAGTTCGGAGAACAGCATCATCATCAGGATCACATTCAGGGCATAATCAGGCACTGACAAAGATGGCATCACACCTTATGAAACCCACCCATTTTGATGAAGCAGGAGGCTGTAAGATGTGAAAACCGCACCAGATGGATACGACAACAAAACCATCACACCTCCTATTCAGTCCCTGCAGGCCACCTGTTTATCTCCTTTATCCAGCGCATCCTCTTACAGTTTAGATGCAGGGAGAAGGAGTGAACAGAACAAGAACAGCTGCAAGCGAGTGTTAAAAGATTTTTTTTTTTTTAAGAATATAAATACATTTATCGATATTTTTTCCAATGCAAATGAGCATCTTGGAAACATGATTTCCCTCCACATATTCCTTCCCGTTTTATCTACAGGACGAGTTTGGGCACAGTCAACAGACTCTTATCTTTGCATTCATTTATTTTAGCCTACATGCTTGCCACTTTTAAAACAACTTTAAGTATATTCAGTTAAGGTCCAGCAAAGAGAAAATAAACAATATCTTTTCTCCAAATCTCCTTGAATTGCTTATAGCCATAAAAACCACTTAGTGAGCTGCTGTTGAATATTGACTTTGAGACTTTTCTCATTTACAGCCGAGGCCTGTCGAGTTAAAGGGTTTGTAACCATGCAGCTCTTGGGCCAGAGTTACAGCTATTGTTTTATTGATTGCCCATCCCGTTTTATTTGTGGGATAAACTCCAGCATCCCACAGCTGCTTCTCTCACATGCTGAACACCATTTTCCTCTGTGATGCAAAGAGCTTATGGAAACTTTGCCGCAGGTATATTATATTATCCTCTCTTACAGTTGGCAACCTATGCAGAATAAATGACACTCTCTCACACACACTCAAAATAAATATAATAATCATTTTAGGGCTCATGTAGTTTGGATTGGAACGTCCTTCAGTGGATACACACAATTTGTCTCTTCTCTCTGGTTATAGTGCAGTTATCTCGAGACCAAAGGCAGAGCTTGCATTTGTTTCGGACACACATTTCCAAACATATTGTCTGTTTTTTTTTGAAAACCCCCAGGCAGCTTAAAATAAAGCATTGCTTGACTTAAAACACCTTACAGGCTGGAGCTCCCAGGTTTGTATCATGACTAAGCAAAGCATGAAATTGAGCAGCACTGCTTGAAGGCACCCTGCAGTCGGCCTTCATAAAGTGAGTTTCCAAGTAAAATGTGTATTATTCTGTGTGACAGTTTCCACACTCGAATCGCTGCTCCACGGGGCACTGCCTCATCCATGCTAGCATCTGTCTCTGTGGAATTAATGTGCCGTTTATCTCAGTGACACTGACAGTTTTCACTTCTGTTCTTTTTCTTCGGGAGGAACAAAGTTGTACTTTCTACATCTTAACTGCTTTTGCCCTTTTAAGAAGTTAACAAGCTCAAACGCTACAAGCAACTGAACTTTACTCTAAATGGCCGACGTGTTTGTGAAGTATGGTCTGGTATTACAAGGCGTACACGGAGTGAATCAGAAAGGACGATGGAGTTGCGTCCGGCCACAGAGGTCACTGGATCAAAAGAGAAAAATTGAAGGCCATACGCTGTAACTCACGTCCTTATCAGAAGTAATTTTCCCCCGTGTTGCTGACACAGCGCCGTATCATCTGCATCCAGATTGATTGAGTTGCCCACTAGTGTCATCACAAGCAGTGATTCACAGCCCTGGAAAAGGTTCTGATATTTAAATGTGTAATCTCCATCTCTTTTTGGGGTCAATCTCTTAAGCACCAGTTGTGTGCGCGTCATGGGAATTGAGCTTGGGGTGTGTGTCTGAATGTGTGTCACAGATTAGGGGTTTGTTTTGATTCATAGTTGCTTTTTCCAGACAAAGCATATGTTGGAAGCTGAACCATATGCAGATTTTTTTTCTTCTCCTTTTTGTAAAACATACTTTAGAAAAATAGTTAAATGACTCACGTCCCTTTAATTAAACAGCTTGCCTTTTTTTCTGGTGTTGCATTTTGTGTCATGAATGTGGTGGACCTAAAAGCATTAGGAAGGTCAGCGAAAACCAGACACAGAATACATTTAAAAGATTCATTTTAGATAAAGCCTCCTTGCAGTTGCAATCTGGAAAACTGATAATCAGCAAAACCTGACATATGACAATAATGTTCAATTACTGTCATGTGCAATACGAACGTACTATCTTACTATAGTACAGTACTATGTTTTCTGGAGTGTCTGCTGCCGTGCATCTTTATGTTTCTATATAGCCTAGAACTGACCCAACAAAAAATGACTAGAGAAGGAAGAAGCATTTTTAGTAGCCACGTCAACTTTTCCCTCATGTCTGCAAGGTTTAGGCAGAATGAAAGGGTGTTCAATTGTCTGCAGTCTGTAACCTTTTCATTATAAATCACTTAATCCTGCTGTCTGGACTTTTAAAGTAATTAAAATGCTCCTTGGAAGGACAGCTCAATCATAAAACTATTTGTTCAACCTCCATCAAATAAAAGCTGTACTGTTAACATTTAAAATCTTCAATACTAATACAGTCTGTGGCTCGATATGTATTAAGTTTATAAAAGAATATTAGATTGCATTCAAGAATATCTTACAGGTCCAAATATGGAGTATTTTATCTTGTTGTTTGGTTTCTTTGCTGAGCATCCATATATTGGCCCCTTTTGGTAGTGATTTGTGCTCATTTGAGCACTGTGTAAGACACTTTCAGTCCTTGGCTGAACCTTCTGCTCTTAGGGCTTTTACAGAGTCATTTTCAGAGCTCATTCCTGCCTCGGCTTCCCCTTTTGACCTACTTTAAAAACAATGTAGTGAGTGGTAGTTATCTCCTCTCATCCTTCTCCTCGGATAAATTTCTGCTGGTGGCGAGGTTGGTGTGATGTCAGTTTACTTTGGATCACTCTCAGACAGCAAACACCCATTAAGCCCCCCCTCCCCTTCCCACTCCTGCAGTCCTTTTACTTTCCAATTCTTCTTATTTGACTTTTTGGTTTGACTTTTTATACCTCTCATTTTGATAACTACAACTGTTTGCTTTAGGGAGTCTTTTAAGTCCATCATGAGAAGAATATCTTAGGATTTGCAGCAGATAATCACTTTTCATGATTAAGAAGCATGCAGGCATGTCCAGACCTAATGGTTTTAAGATCACAGACGCAGTATTATGAAGATAGTAGCTTATCACCAGTCTTTGAATGTCTCTGTTAGGTTCCGTTTGTTCCAAGTTGGCGCTTTGCCTCCCTTCCCTTGATGTTCCTCTGTCTTTCTTCTCCGTCTTTTTATCCTGTCGTCTTTTTGAGTCGTCTTTGGCCCACTTCCAGAATCAATCCGTCACCTTTTGAGCTCGGTGCTTCTGTTTCTGCAACTAGCCCACAGCAACGGGGTGCCTCATTCATGTCCACTTCCTTGTCTTTTAATAATCAAACCATGATGGATTGCCTCCATACAGATATTTACTTGAAAGCAACATCTAAGGCTTGGAAAAGCAAGGAGGATAAGGAAAACACTTGCCATGCGTTTTGATAGCTCGTGGAGTTTTTCTAGGAGTATCCATGTGAGCGCTTGCGGCTACAATCGTGTGTTTATATTGGACGCTACTTTGGTTCTCGCTCTCAAAAGGACGGGCGGGTTCCTCCTCCTTGTGGTTTTCTCCATTCCCTCTTCTTATCATAGCCTCATGGGCTTTGGAAGACAGCTCCTCCTGTCTTTTCTCTACGATTTATCAGGCCAGGACTGACAAGTGTAAACACCTGCCAGGCTATCCTCCTCATGTGGGAGCCCTAGGTGGTTTGATGTGTCCCATTTTTTATCCTCTTTTAGCAGATACAGTGCATTATTCTCACATCGCTGTCTTTTTTCAGCCTTCATCTACTTTTCGTCTAATTTTCTACTGCTTTCACACATCACCCTAACCACAATTTCCCCTCCCGTATGGAAGCATATGAGGGACTATATTCAAATTAAAATGCATTTGCGGAAATGCTTTTTCATTTTAAGAATGTGCCCGCATTATTTGAGTCAAAAATGAAATTGATAATATATAATCCGATTTGCATTTTATTTTTCGTATTCAACACTGCTCATTCTTGTACTTAATTCAAATTAAAAAGAAAAAGACGTTTGAGATTTAATTTTCAAATCATGCCTCAGCAAATAGTTCCCAATATTCAATTTTAAATCTAAAATTTGAAAATTAAATCTCAAACGTCTTTTTCTTTTTAATTTGAATTAAGTACAATAATGAGCAGTGTTGAATACGAAAATTAAAATGCAATTCGGATTATATATTATCAATTTTATTTTTGACTCAAATAATGCAGCTACATTCTTAAAATGAAAAAGCATTTCCGCAAATGCATTTTAATTTGAATATAGTTCCTCATATGCTTCCATACTCCCGCTTGCCTGTCAACAGTTATTACAACTGAGGGTGGTCAAAAACTCTTAAGCAATATGGTATTTATGTAGCTGTAATAGTGTCTGGCTTTAGCGTGGTTTTGTTTTGATGGGTGTCGTGTTAATAGCAATGCATAAAGTCAGTTTTTGCTCTATAAAACTGAGATTGTCTCGGAGCAGAAAACTCTGTGGCTGCTTGAAGTATCTCATTGTTATTTATTCACCTGTTAAATCACTTCGGTGTTTATTCGCGTTCCAGCAACGTTGAGAAGCAACGCATCCTTTCAACTGCTGGTAATGAAGATTAAAGAAAGGATCATTTCATTTCATGCAGTATGTAAGCTCGCACTTGTATTTTGACGAGGATTTGAGTGATCTTGCTGTTTTCTTTCTCTTTCCAAACACTCGCAGGTGGCTCACATCTCAAAGGTTTTCAAGAACTGCTGGAGAGTTATCTTCGGAGCTCATGAACACCAACACAATGATTCGATATTCGGAAAATGTTTACTCAAACCAACCCTTTGATAAGTACTTTGAAATCGTACCCAGTCAGACTCATTTATTACATAATTCCAAGATATAAATAGCAAATTCTCCTCTTAATGTGGTGAGTGGCCATAACAACAGATTGTTAGTAAGCTACCCGTCTCTAAGGCATTCCTGTCGTCTGTAAAACCTTCAGCGCAAATCTGCAGACATTGCCCGAATGTAAACACAAGCAGGCTGCATTTATATCAAAGCTGCCAGACAGCCTTTAGAAGAAGCTGCTGCTTCAAAGTCTTTATATGGAGCACTTTTCCTGACTTGACTGATATATTTTTTTATCAGAGTACGACAAGGCTGCTGTTCTGCACAACTGTATTATGTAGACTATTACACCATTTTACAACAATATTTTTATTTGGAATATGCAACAAGGCTCAAAGTGCTGACTGATGGCCATAAATAACACACACACACGCACACACACATCTCACACCAGCACACTAGTCTTTGTTTGCCCTCTGATTTGGCCCTCTGATCTGATGCCAGTATACACAGGTCTACATCGGTCGGTACGGTGCAAACCACCATCCATTCATCCAGCTTCTATATCCACTTTATCAGGGTTGCAATGGACAGGTGGGGGGGGTTGGTGGGGTTGGTGGGACATCAGAGGAATACACAGAGACAAAAAAATGCACACGCTCACATTCACACCTACAATTTTTTTTGTCTATTTAAAGGGGACCTATTATGACATCTAATCCCTATTTTAAACAGGCCTTGAATGTCTTAAAAACAAGCTTTTGATTGTTTTTGCTAAATAAATTAGAAATTCAGCCTCTGAGCCATGTCTTTATCTTCCCAATTCTCTAACCTCATTATCTATGCAGGATTCTGAGTGGGCGGGACTATGATAATGAGGCTCTGTGCTGATTGGCTGCCTGAATGATGTGATACACCGCTACGAAAAAATGGCGGAAGCTCCGGCCGGTGGAGTTAGTTGTAGACGTGGTTTCACACATCGGAGGCCAAACTATGTAAATCGCTCCTGTCGTTACGTAATGACGGGAGCAGAATCTGAACGGCTCGTAGAAGCCACATCACACTGGATGGCTCACCCGGGCGGCTGTACAGACACTGCAGAATTTGGTTGCTTTCCTCCTTCTCTGAGTTGGCAGGCTGAGGGGAGACCACTTTATATATGTTAAAGCAAGAAAAAACGTGCTTTTCATAATAGGTCCCCTTTAACCTTTTTTGGGCTGTGGCGTGGAAATCAGTAAATCCAGAGAAAACCCACTGAGACACAAGATGTAACGCAGCAACCGTCTTGCTGTGACGTAGCAGTGAAAACCACCACCATTTCCACGGTTAAAACGTTTTCTGATCTTTGACAATTCTGGTAAAAGTTGCCTTTAGGGACCAAAAATAATTTGTAAAAGTTAACTTAATATAAAAATCATCGCTTCAATTAAAAAGAAACCAAAAGTGCTGCTTATGCCTTCTGGGGTGGACAGCGAAACATCTTTAAGAACCAAGAAAAGGAAGTCCATTAGCCTTGATTTGAGCATTTGAGGGAACCAAATGAGGGAAAAATAAATAGTCCTGCTTTTCCCACCCAACCAGCTCCATCTCTGAATCTGTACCGTCACACCATTCCCACCTTTCCTCCTGATAAAGAGGGCAGCCACAGGGCTTTATCAGCTGATTATAAGCATGTGTTGCTAATAGCTAAAATAAATAAGTTTGACTTCTGTGGTCATTTTTCTTGTGGAACCGCATTCAGAAGCATCAGCATCAGTCAGTCATCAACAGGTCGGCTCACTCAACAGCACTCTTAATCTGACACAGTCGGGGACTCGGAAGACGAACAGCTGGAACCCTCTCAGGAATCAATCGTTACGTGTATGTGTACATGCATGTACGCGTTTGCATTCGGAAGAACCAAGCTCCATGATCACTGGATCATTTGTAGAATTAAATGCGATGAACAGTTTCTTCCACTTCCTCACCTGAAGCTCACAGCAGCTGACCTCTGAATAAATGTGCATTACTGCGTGCATGTTTAAGCTCCAAGCACCCGTAGCTAACGTGTTGATGCGAGAGCAGCAATAACATCATTAGGCCAACTAATGTGTTTATTGTTGGAGTTAATGCTGCCTGGCTCAGCAGCCCCCGTGAGTGGCTCGGTGTGTGTGTCTGCCTGTGATTTTGTGATTATTTGGGTCTGCGCTGGGTTTTGAGAATGTCCTTTGGAGTAATCAAGAGTGTTTTTTCAAGATTTCTGCTCGGAGCTGTGAACCTTACAAGGTGAGTGAGCGTGTGAATGAGCGCACATACGTTCATAGGAGGGTGTGGTATGAAGAAGGATCCGGGGGGGTCCTGGAGTCCCCAGCTGGTGCCTCCTACCAGCATCCAGCTTGATTAAATACTTGTCCTCTTTCTTTTCTGATTCACATAAACTCACAAATATGCAAACTCACCCATTCTTCATCACTGCTGTTGTGTGGGAGGTGTTAAGAAATTGCAGCTAAGGTTCTCAAAGTGTTATTATTTATCACTTTCCCTTTGGCTGTTCCTTTTTTTTCTCTCTTTTTCCCAAAGTACGGGTGTGTCTTCAAGCCTTTATTCTTAAACTCTGATCTTCTTATATTGTGTGAGTCACAACAGTGGTCCAGAATTATTTTCAGATCAGAATTTAACATCCTCAGTCACACACACATACACACACACACATACACACACACATACAGCAGCAGCAATTTGCTCCTCCATGCAAAGACTATAATTCGGTGAGGAAAGGAAGCGTTGTGCTCCCTCTTCTTACCCGTGCAGCAGCTGGTAATGAAAGGGCCACTGGAAGGCTCAGAGGTTTTACTTAAGATATTTCATACTCAATATACTTTGCATATCACAGGAGCCAGTTTGAGATGGCAATTTAGCCTCCAATTAAAAGCAACGTATTTAGATGAAGAATCTTCCTTGCCCACAGCCATTGATGTTTACCAGAAATATGCCTACAGTCTGATTTAATCTTCTGAGAATAAGTCCAACACACAATAAAACCAGCATCTATACTCACATGGAAGATACAGTTATTGTAGTTTCACGTGATTCTGACACAATCAGGCTAAAAGACTAAAAATACATTTACAGAACGATCCTCTTTTATCAGAATGGCAGAGTCAGATCTTGTTTTGTTGGTCAGTCCAGCCTCCATCCATCATTCTCCGTTTTCTGTCCCGAAGGGCTAACCTCTCTGTCTTACGCTACTTCCTGCTCATCAATCAGTCAATTACAAGAGAAGTTCTGGGTCAAGGTTCAGATAAGACAGCCCTCTGTAAAGGTTTACTCTACTGTATAGGAAAAATCCCATTTCCATTTACAATGTGGACCACGCTAAAACGTCCAGTGTGAGTGGAGGTCATCGAGGGAGGGAAGATGTATTTTTTGTATTTATCCTTTCATATTAAAAAAGACAAAAAAAACAACAAGAAAACTGTGTAAGGATAAGATGAGTAGGGCAAAGAGTGAGAAAGGAGGGAGAGGAAGCAAGAAGCTTTTGAGATCAAGGTCGTATCCAGGCTTTAGTATTGGTATTCTCCTCAGTGGTAAAATGAATCTACTAGTGAATAGTGTTTTCATTCCTCTCCTGAATGAGATTCACAGGAGCATGGAGAGAGAAAGAGAGAGAGGGGGGAAGAAAGGGACATGACAGAGAAAAGAGAAAGCACTCGCCTCCTCCCTACTGCTCGTTCTCCCCTTGGATATACAATAGCGAATGGAAATATGTGGGATAAACAACTTTTATCAGTCTGTAGCAAATGAAATTGACAATTTTATTCAATTTTTCATCCCTAAGGCATCCCTTGCTCTATCTGTTTAGCTATATACAGTATCTCTCTCTCACACACATGTAAAAATATAACAACAAAAAACAGAGGGTACTTCATGCAAATTAAACGCTTCATTCTTGATTAGATTCCTGATGCCATAATTGTCTAGGATGATTTATGAGTGTGATTGGTTACCACAAACTGCACTAAGAAAAGCTCTGTTGTTGTGGTTTGTCGTATGAAAACATTACATCACTGCGCTGTAGGCATTTATCTATTAAACCCACTTTAACATGTGAAGTACCATTAGCAAATTACATGTCTCAGTACATAGTTAAGGTGGGCAATAAAGTCACCTGTTAATCTTAGACCAGTTTTCTTTAAAAAAAAAAATAGTTTTTCTTTTTTTACTTTCATAAATTGAGCCAGAAATCTTCACTTCATCTTTAGTTCGACACACCGAGCTTCACAGCCTATAAGTTCAAGCTTTTCAGCCAGTGGCTTGTTGAAGTATCACCCACAGATTTGATGAGGTTTAGAAAAAAAAAGATAATTTAATTTTTTATAGAGTTCATCCAGTGATGGAACTATCAAACATGCTTGACTATGTCAGAAATAATACTGGTTGATAGATGTTATAAAATGTCAAAATCAAATAAAAAACTTTAAAAAAATAATTGTAATAACTGTTTTTTTTCCTTTCATTTGATGGGGTTTATGGGGTCATAGGCTGCGTTTGCATGTGTCCTGAGCCTGAATTGAGCTTTAGGACTCTAGGCCCCTGGAGGCAGTGAACATAAACAAGGTTACTTCCCTTCTCCACTTGTACAGTTAGAAAAACATCATAAAAAAGCAAACAGGCATTTCATTTATTTATTTATTTTTTTGCATGCATGCTGTTTGGTGAGTGAGAACAGACAGTCAATACAAGGAGAATGCGCAAACAGAAATGTAATCAAAAAGAAGGAAAGGAAAGAGCAAGCCTCCAGATGGCTCTTAAACCAATGAAATGTCATTCACATCCTTATTCATACGGGTGCATTGATTTAGCACATAGTTGTCCCTCATCTATACGGGTAAAGGAAATGGAATCGCTGCCCTTAAGGGCAAATGGTAAACAAAGCATGTCATGCTATCCAGCCCCATCGCTGGGCATTGTTGTTACTTTACTCAGCTAATCCCAACAAGAGCACTCCTGCTTCACTAAGACCTCATCATACAGTCTGAGAGGAGCGCAGAGATCTTCTCTGGCTGACATCGATCTATGACGCATATTACCTCCCTAATCCAATTAATTCTGTTTCGCTTGCACTGTGGCTTACTTGAGTCATCCAAAATGCATATAAATAAACCTCTGACAGACTGAGATGGGCTGTGCAAAATGCATAAGCAACTAATTGAGGTGGACTTAATTTGGCTCTTCCAACCCCTCTGGCTTCTGCATTTTAGTGTTTCACACCAGAAAAAAAATGAAAAAAAATGCAGAAACCTCAGTGGGAAAGTTAATAATTAGGCACTCAGGTGAAAGAATTGTTTAACAATATGTTTTTTTTCTCACCCCCTTTTCTCCATTTCCTTTTTCTCCCACTTCTTTTTTGTTTTATGAAGGCTGAGCCAAATCTGTAGCAGAGTACCAGCAGCAATAGCGGCAGTGTTGGTGCGACCATGAGGTCAGAGGCTTTGTTACTCTACTTCACGCTACTGCAAATAGCCGGGGCGGGTTTCCCCGAGGACAGCGAGCCCATTAGCATCTCACACGGCAACTGTAAGTACATCTTTCTTCCCTTGCTTCTCTTGTATTTCTCTTGGCCTTAATTTCTCCACTTGTAGAACTACCCTTCTCTCATTTCAAGTAGTTGCTCTGTTGCGCTCGCTCTTTTTCATTTCCTCTTTTTCTCCTACTTTACAAACCCCCCCCCGTCTCCCCTTCTCGGTATCTCCTGCACTTGTTTTATCCCTTTTACTATTCCACATCCCTCTGAACCCTTGCCTCTTCCACAACCCCCACCTTCCCTGAACTGAACTCATTCTGAAGGCATGGTGTGCAAATTGGTGCCCAAGGATAGGCCCTCTACGCGCACAAAAATGAAAGACTTAAGGCAGCATTTGAAACGGAGCCCACCCCACATCAAAGGATAATCCCCTATTTTTCTGTCGGGCTCCTAATGCTGTTTGTGATAGGGTGAAAGCTGCAGAAAGCTGCAAAGATAGGACTATTGTTTCTTCTGTTCCTGTCTGTTTCTACCTTTCTCTCTTCGTGGGCGTATCACCATAATGTCCTGGCCAGGAGAGCTGAAACACAAGCCAGCCAGCCTCGCATAGACCTGCGCTCCTCAGTCGGGATGTTTATCCAAAACCAAGCACTTTCATCCACAGTTGCTAACAATAGACCGATTGCATGGTGCAGTGTAGCATGTATTCATAGCCAGCAATTTATGGTTGCTGGGGGAGCTCAGCCCGCAGTTGCGGCCGCGTCTCCTCATCTAGGACACGTGGGTCGACATTTAACCTAAAGCCCACAAGGCACATGGGAAAAGCTGTGAAATTCATGACTTCCTGAAGTCATCACCGCCATTACTGCAACGATGCGTTTTTGTTTTGCTCCCTTCTCCGCAGACACTAAACAGTACCCGGCGTTTGTGGGCCACAAACCTGGAAGGAACAACACGCAGCGGCACAAACTGGACATCCAGCTCATCGTGATCATGAACAGGACGTTATACATTGCAGCCAGGTGGGTGATGACCGCTGTTTACACTAGTTCCTCCAGGACTTTTAAGTCTTTTCAGACTTATACGTGTTACTGCTTTTCATTGTTGAACAGAGTATGTTTGGTTTTATGGGGTTTATTGAATTTTTTTTAGACATTTTTTACTGTCCTGGTACAGTTACTCTTATGAAGCTGTTGCCCCACTGTGACTGTATCCGATGAGTTCTGTGAAACCCACAGGCCCTCAGACCAAACCTGGGAGCCCTTTTTTCAATTTGGGGAATCAGGAGGGATTAATCAGAGCAAAATGCTTCCTTTCATTATCTCCCTTTTCTTTTCTATTTATTTATTTTTTTTACCTTTTGCAGCATCCCTAAAGGCGTGTGCCCTGCTTTTTTATTATTATCCAAACACAATTACATAATCAGACACTATTATTATTCTATAAAAGAATATAATCCACATTCTGAGTCCGACTTTACAGTCAAGGCAGTCCTATGTCATATCTTTTGCGGTCAATAAACCGCATCACAGAACTATTACAGATGCTTTTCTTCTAGTTATTGGCAGCGTTTCGCGAATCGATCTTTAAAAAGTCTGGTGTTTTGTTTGGATTTTGTTTCATTTTTCCCCCCTGTCTGTCACCTAACTGTTGCTGCCTGGCTCTCTGTCAACGTGTTATCAGACTGTGACTCATCTTTTGAGAAAATATGGTTCAATTACACCATCAGGAGCAGGTGAGAAAAATCCATATCGATCCCGTCTTTCCTTTTGTCAGAGCTATTTTGGAAATGTGCAAGTTACTTTACCACATGACAACCTGAGCGATATGAGGGAAAAACCACAACAACAAAAAAAAAAGTAATATCCAAATTCAGAGCATCGACAGATAGGTTCACCTTCAGCTGAGGCCTGAATATGAAGTATTACGTTGAAACGCTGTAGCGCTGAATGGATTCTTATGTGCCGGGTCTTTGCGGTTTTAATTGAGTGGCAGGCTTGATTGGAGACTGCTGAAAGCCACAATAGGGGTCTTTCTTTGTTTTTTCTCCCAAGCATGTCAAATTAAGTGGCGGAAGGAGGTTGCTGCTTAAAGCGACAGAGCTTTTTAACATGTCTGCGGCCATTAAGAGGAGGTGTGTGGAAAGCGAGAGGAAACAGAGCACAGGAGAAAGAAACCTATGTGTGTGGTGTCAGAGACTTTGGTCCGCCTGTCGCCCACCTGCTCCACATGAGGTAGCAGGGGCCGCGGGGGTCCGGGAAGGAAACGAGACACAGTTTATTGGAGGGGTGCGGGTGGGATACAGAAGGCGTGTTTAGTGCTGACCAGTTGTTGTGTGGATGACTTCTGCTGCCACATGTGAGCATATGGATATGCGTTTGGAATGATGAACATTAGCCCGGTGGCTTTAGGAGCCGCAGTCTGTGATCGTGTCTCCACTGACCCGTGCGTGCGTCTGCGTCGTCCCCCGTCTTCCATGCTCACTTAAAGCAGACAGGAATTCTGACACATGTCTGTGGTATGTGACCCCCCCCCCACCACCCGAATGAATGAAATGGCTGCCTCGAATGAGACGGAGTCAGATGACCGCCATTGATCCTGACGCAGTGAGAAACACTGGAGTCGATTACGTGGAGATGCAAAAGACAACCGTGGCACAAACATCCATCGGCTCTAACAGGATATCGATAAAGACATGCAAAAGTTAAACGACAGTGTAAGGAAAGCAGCGGAGACAATTACCACTTCTGAAATCGATGTGACAGTGAGCCAGTAGTCAGCAGGACCTAAGCCACGAAAGAAGGCTCAATGCGGCAACAAAAAAACTGAGCAACATCAATAGTTGCTTTTATGAAGGTTGTCCAGTTAAATGGCTTGTTTATTCTGGGGCCAGCATCACACAGCGTGCCATCATGCCTCTAGACCAGTGCGCCTCAGTTCTTGGTGCGCAGCAGCTTGCAGATGGCCTCTGTGAACACCGTCCAAAGCGCAGCACTGTTTCAGCCTGTTTTTTGAATGACTGCTCACTGTATTAAATCCCTTTGGCTCTGGTTTTGGCGTTGGCGAAGACAAAAAAAAAAACGCATCAAGATTTTTAAGCTGTCCGATGCATACACACATGGCAACTGATGAAATTGTAAAGAGACAAAAGTGGCTCAGTCCAGAGAGGGAACTGGTCTACTCTTTGGCACTGGAGTAACACAGCAACAGATGCAGTGATTGATAATTTATCCTTAGCTTTCGGGTTTGAATGAAATGTATTTTTTCAGTTAAGGCAGACAGCCCTGTTTCAGCCCGTTGTATGCGGACAAGTAATGAAGACGCTGGCCCTCCGCTGATGAGGTCACGCGGCTTTTTCAATATTCAAAAATATATAATTTTCCCTTTTTCAGACTTGCATTGAATGTTGATTATGAATTCTGTTCAGGGCTGGTTTAGTTCTTTAATACTCTGAATCTTATTCCGTGGCTTAGTTCCCATCAAGTGTTTCATCCAGAGCCACACTCCAGGCTTCGGTTTTAATAAAACTATCAACGGAGGAAGTTTAATGTAGATTTCGCTCACATCTCCTCACAAATCTGCTCTGCACTCATTAATAAAAATGACAGATTGAATAGAAATAATGACTCTTAACAAGGAGCATGAGGTAAGTCAGATTTTACACAACTTTAACAGCTTCATCTGTATGTTTTTGTTATTTTGGACATTGTTCACTTTTGAATAACTGTCTGTCACAGATGAATTTAGCTCAACAAGCATTTAAAGGGAATATACCAGAGGTGGATGGGAGCGGTTTGAAAATATTGCGCTGCTACATGTCAGAGCTTATTGAAAAGGCGACGTGTTTAAGGACATTTATTTCACCTACATAAACAAGTGCCGTTGATGAGGAATCTAATGGAGTGATATTTGCCTCCACCATCTTCTCTTTGCCCTCTGCTATGTGTGTGTTTTTGTTACATGTAGAAGCTTCTAACGCGGTGGATCAGGTTTTTTTCACATTCATTTGGCTCAGGTGATGTGGAAAAGCCACTATTGCACTCAACGATAGCCACATAACCATGCAGCAGGAAGGTTTGGACGCCACTGTTATCTGTTTACCTAATGACTTAATCGCTATGATTCCTGTCAAATGCAGGACACATGCCAAACAGTCACCCACCCGTAGTTGTGTGTATCTATCACCGATGCCCCTGCATGTTGCCAGGTCTGACTTAATAAGATTGCAGTTTGTTAGAGGAAAAACTCCAGGGTGGTCCATTAGGCCAAATGGAAAGAATATTTTAAAATGATAAACATGAGATTCAGCTTTGAAACCAAGCTGCTGTTTGATATTGTTTTTATTGGAGAGATCAGCCAAACATAATCTATGATAAACTAGGACATCAGGTATATATAAGAACAGATAATGAAAACCTCTTCACACGTGTTTTATGTGTGTCTGCTGTCATGTGTGCAGGAGTTCAGCAGCAGAGTCACGTTTAATGAAAGCAATAAACTGTGCAGCGTGAGATGGACATGGTATGATTTTCTAACCCAGAGGTCCTTATTTCATGGGCAGGGCGCTCTATGTACAGCGTTCAGGGGGAATTTATCACAGCGCAAAGGGAGATTTATTGTTTTTATTTCAGCTGAAAATATCTTGCAAGTGTGTCGTGGGTGTGTTCATGGTAATGCTGTGTGTGCACAGCTGTGACCACAGCAAGAAATATCTTACAGTGACTGAGCTCCACAGGGTGCGTGTTTTCAATTAACTAATTTGATTGAAACAACATGTGACGGTTCAGACGGGCATATTTGACGGGAATCCCAGTTCTCAATACTTCATTGATTACTGGTTTGGTTTCTCTCCGAGCCGACGATTCCAGCAGAAAGTGCCCATGTTTTGCTCTCAGACCTTTGTTAGGACTGTTTTCAGGAACTCTCAATTAGACATTTTGGAGAATGGATATTTCCCCCATGCAAGCAGTCCTGCCTTATTCCAGAAGTTACTGTAGACATTTAAAATAATTTATTGGATGTTGACAATCAGTCATAATACTATCAAAAATGTGGGTGAGTAGACAGTTAGACCTGTTGTTGATTTTTCAGACGAGGACCCAATCATATTTATGAATATATCTTAATTACTTTAGTCTAATTATTATTTATATGCACAATTCATATATTTTTTGATACCTCAATGTTAAATAAGGTAATCGCCTGTAAGTTACACTTTTATAGAGGACATTTAGGATGAAAATAATCTTTTGATTGGGTTTTCCTGTCAAGTTAAGCTACTACTGGTGTCAATATTGATGCTTGTTACAGCAAATATACCACTTTTTATGACTTGGGTGATGAACATGGATCTACTCATTAATAGTGCCGTACAATATATGTGAGGGATTTTCTCCAAGGGGTCGGTGGATATAGTTTCAGGGCATGACCGGACAGATAGTCCTTGTATACTTGTGCATGTGGGAATGTGGGAATAAGTTACTGTATACGTTGCCTAGCATGCGTGCCCCATGTCTCCTCACATGCGGGGCATAGTCGTCATTCTTGGGCGGCAGTCGGGCTTTACCATGGTAACACCAACCACATTCTGTTTACACCCTTCTATGAGGCTGGGAAGCATGGGAATCAGAGTGTGTGTGTGTGTGTGTGTGTGTGTGTGTGTGTGTGTGTGTGTGTGTGTGTGTGTGTGTGTGTGTGTGTGTGTGTGTGTGTGTGTGTGTGTGTGTGTGTGTGTGTGTGTGTGTGCGCGTGCGCGTGCGTGTGCGTGTGTGTGAAAGAACTGAAGGACCAAAATTTGTAGTTGCCATTTGTTGTCACACAGAGACACACACTTACACACAAAAAAAAAAAAAAAAAAAATCCAGATTACCTTCTCTCAGTTGAGTCCACTGGAACAGTTGTGCCTCTGTGGATGCTGTTTCTCCCTGTTGGGTTTCTTTGGTTCTCGCACTGAAGGCCACTGGAGTCTCCATTATTGTAGCTCCACCAAATCCTGTTAAAGCCCACTAATGACTGGGATTACACGGTTGCCTCCTCTCTCTCTCTCTCCCTCTCTCTCTATTTGCAGCACCAACGACACCCAGCCAGGTCCACACTCTGAGACAAAGCTTAGAGGTCCAGTAATCATAATCACCTGAAAAAAACAAGTTTTTATTCAAAAACATTTCTCTTCAAAGCAAGAAAAATGCCTTCTATCTCCTGCTGTTTTTGATATTTGGACCAATTCTTCTGAAGTAAGGCATGCGGTGATTCATGCTCTGTAATTACTGTGACATTATTATTACAGCAGGAAATGAAGTTACATTTGTCGTGGCCACTTTAGTTGCTTAATGAGGACCAACTAGAGTACCGAACAAGGGAAAAGTTAGAGCTTTTAGCTATCATCAGCTGTGATGCTAAAACATTTCTGCTTTCAGTCCCTATTCCCTCGGCTTTTTTCATACGTATAAGATTTAAGCAGAAAACAACTTTTTCATGTTCAGGTAGTCAGTTCGGCGAAACAAAAACACCTTTCAGTAACTTAAGTAGATGCACTGCGACTGAAGCCAAATGCTCTCTGTTGGTTTTGTCACTGCCATGTTACTCATCACCTTGGTAACCTGGAAAAAAAAAGAAATAGAGGAGACATAGTGAGATTTCCAACAAGATTTTCAAAGGGCAACATCATGATGTTTTAGCAAAATATTAGTGTACAGAGGTAAATATAAAATCTGTGACGACAACTGTACAACATCAATATTAACAACAATATTAACACTAAAGGAACCATGAGAGAGAAAGAGAGTGAGAATAACTGAATGACAAAAGATCCAGAACAATACCCTTACTTCTAATATTGGTTAATTGTGTCAAACGTTTTACTTTATCTGACACGCCATCTTAGTTTTGGAGCCAAGCTGCAAATAAATACATTTGATATACAATACAATACAATACAATAAATACAATTTGAACAATGACGATAGAAATGAAAGTAAAACACAATTAAAACATGAATGATCTCACATGAAACCTTTTTGTTAAATACGCCGTTGTGCCTCTGGAATTGTCGGCTTGTGGGAGACCTTATCCCACAACAACAACATGTTAATATAGCTAGCCATCTTGCATGTAGAACAGGGATCCTGCAGGGAGCGGTCTGATTGCTGAGTAAGGAACATACCACACGAAATGTCAATGTCTCCAAGAACTGCATGACATTTCCCTACCCGCGTTTTCCTTCCTTCCCTTTTTTTTTTTACCACATATTTGAATTTAAAACGGGTAAATCGATTATAAAGTACAAATTGCAAACTTTAAGATGCAGTAAATCCTTGTGGGGAAATGTGGCAAATACTTTGAGACCACATGTAAAGAAGTCGACATCTTTAATGCAGTTACTTTTTTGTTTACACATACCTGCTTAATTGCACGCTCAAGCTCGTACCCCTCACCCCACTAACGCAGCCACACACAGAAACGCACACATGCACACACAAAGGCAAATGTGTGGAGAATGTGAAAACCCATAATGAGAAGTTCAACCTTCAAAAAGAACAACCTGCCTCGGCTTGGGGGTGGATGAACCCTGGCTTGTTGCATTTCATGCCACCGCATCACCCAGGGCCTCTCGATGCCCTCAGCTCATTCAGAACTTCGACAACTCCTTTCACAGCCCAGAGGTGCCTGCTGGCTCCCCCAGTTCCCTCCCATCCACTTTGTGAAGAGGATTTGAACCAGTGAAAGCCAAAACAATGTACAATGGGCCCTCCTCCACCACCCATGATCCAGTTATGAACAGGGAGGTATATGGGTGAAGAGGTTGAAACAAGAGAAAGGGCTTGAGGTAGAAACGAGTGTGGATTTGCAGCCATTTAGTTTTTTTTTTTCGGAAAGTGGGGTGGTGGCTTAGGTGTGGGATGCATGCTAATCACATTCTCCTCTCGGAGTGTGAGATACTTTGACAAAGAAATGCAGATGGACCAAGCTGGCCTGTAGTTACCCCAGAAGAACTGTGCTGTTATGAAAACGGCATTCTTCGGCACAAAGACCCAGTGTTTTCATGGCTACTTGCTCAGCGCAGAACCGCTATGTCACTCTGCTATAGTCAGCCTCGCACCCTCACCATTGCTCAGTTGTTCTACTGTCTCGATCACTCAGCTCCTTGCTCTCTGCATGTACCCATCCTTCTACAATGTCTCCATATTTGTGCCCAGCAGGATATTTGCATGCCTTCCATCCTACTCACTCATATTTGTCACTGAATTTTGGGAAATGCTCGGCCCGCGCCAAGTTTTTCCACACTGACATCCAAAGATCTGCAGTCCAGTGTCCAGTGTCAAAGGCTTTTGTCATTTCATTTCCCTCTGACTTTTACTGTTTTGAAATACATTCATCAGTCCTATAGTCTTAACTCCAAATGTGAGACTAGTTTAACGGAGAATACAGCTTTGAGTTTGTTCCATTTTAGCAGTTCTGGAGAGGGAATAAGGGTTTAATCAGACTCAGTTTGAGGTTTCTAGCTCAGCAGAATGGGATTAAATACTCATAACATTAAGGTATTTACAAATCCTCAAACAAAATTTACATCTCATCAAAGAAAGAGCTTTTTTCAACGTCTGTTCTCTGTAAAACCATAAAGACATCCTATTATAGCTCTGTTTGTGTACTGTGCTTAAGTAGTGCCTGACAGTTTTCATAAACAAAATGGTTTTAAACCAATGCTCCACCTTCAGCTAGCCTCTGCTTTCTGTCTGAAAACATAACAGACTTACTTTCTTCCAATATGTTCCAGTATTGAGGATTTGAGAACAGTTTAAATGTCAAGATCCTCATTTTTTAGCAGCTTGTCAAAACATGTGGAATGATTTCAGTTTTCACAATGCTTTTAATCTTTTGCTCTTTTGCAAAAATGTGCTCTTAGTTTTAAGTGGCTCAAGAGGTCGTGCTAAGGTCATGTGTTGAAGATTTTTATTCATTTTTTTTATCTTATCAAGAAATAAAGTTTAATCAAATCAAACTGCTAATTTCTAAATTTGCATTAACTGCAAATCTTTAGTGTTTCTGTTGTAATATTAGACCCTAAGACAACATTGGAACTCTTGATCTACAGTCAGAGGTCTTCAAACTACAACGGCCGTGAATAAAGTTCTTGAAAACTGAGCCGATGCTTTTATCTCTCTCTTTTTCACTTTGAAGTCATGTAGATGTGGCTCAAACAGCGGGAGAAAGCGGGCATGTCATAATATGAGTTCAGGTGCACGGCTGAGGAGGTGAAAGGCTGCATGTGTGAATCCAGGCGATCGTGTTGGGATTTTATACGTGCGGGCTGCTGGGGGAGGGGTGGGATGGGGTTCCTCTGTGCACATGTGTGTGTGTGTGTGTTTGTAGAGCTGGTGTTGACACAGACACAGCCGCTCTATTGTCCTCCTCCATCTCCAGTCAGGATGTTTGAGGGACGCCTCCTGGCTTGGCTCCCTCTAATCTCTGCTGGAACCAGAAACCCCGTGGCTGGAAGGCCACGGCCATCGAGGACACGGTCAACACCGACACATGAGAGCTGCAGAACAGGGAGAATGGCTTACTTTTAAGAATGACAGAACAGATTTTGTATGAGCTGTTTTAAGGAATGCAACCAGGGATTCATTCTAAATCTGTAAAGTAACCCTTAGATTTAATAGCTGTAGATTAATCATGGTATGATACATAATCATCTCTATTGAGAAGTTTCTTCTCTTTATTAAAAAATTAGTCCAGACGAAGGAAAATATGGTTGTGTGATGGTTGCCTTAAAATATTAAAAGGCTTTGAGGTGCAAATTTGACCTGAGATGCTCAATTTTTGATCAAAGTAGAAAAACTAATTAGAAAACATGTTAAGCAAAAACCGTGGAGTGTGTTTAGGTCAACAACCAACGGATTTGAAATGGTCTCTCGTCATTTTAAAGGTCATATATTGTTTTTTTTCTCTTTTAAACAACAAGACACATTTTTGTGCTTTAAAACATATATTTTGATGTCTCAAATGACAACTAACTTAAAAACGTTGACATAACACAACGCTGTGTCTTTGTTTTAGGGCCAACCTGTTCAGGTTTGCAGGCAACCTTAACATCACAGACCCAGATCCACAACTATCCAGCTCCTCCACATTAATCCCCACCTTGCACGTGGGAAATGTTTTGTTCTTGCTTTTTGGCTTTCGGTTTAACAGGAAATTCATGCAGTCGACTAATCAGTTTGGCGCGCAGTAATGTGAACTTAGTTTGCTCTTTCTTCAGACTCTGAACTGTATGTGTTTCGTAAGAGCGCGCGTCATTGGTTACGGAGTATAATTGTGTCCAAATTTAAATTTGCATGGGAGCACAAAGCTGTTCCCTTATCTTAAAATAGGCACCCTGAAAGGAATAGGGGGTGCAGGGGGGTGACTCACGCCATCCCCCAAAACCAGAAGATAAAAATGCAATAAACGAGATTTTTGAAAGCCAGTTTGAGGAAGGATGTTCAGCCGACAGCTCTAATTGGTCTGTATTTTTGTTTTGAATTAATGACTATCTCATCTTTGTAAAAAACTGATATTGCAGATAAGCAAAAATATAGTGTTTGTGACAACGTGATCTCGTGGAAACACCTGAAACAAATGCAGCCACTTAATGATTATCCATTAATGGCACATGATGTGCTGAAATTACATCCTGGTTTTTTTGGAAGCAGTACCAACGACAGCTTAGTTAGTGAAATCTCGGCCTGTTGATGCCACACCAAGTCCTCTGCTCAACTGAGGTCCCACAAAGACCTAGAATTGTACCTTTCCGAGGAGAGTGACAGGAGACGTCATCCGGTTCTCATTTTTCTGTTGCCCTAAACACTCGCCGGTTGTTACTTTCATTTTCAGTAGCTGTGTTTGTTTCAGTTCCAGTCTGTTTTTTTTGATAATTTCAGGAAAAAAAGGAAACTATTAAGGTTAGCATCAATTTCAGTTTAGACATGGACAGAAGGAGATATCAAAGCTGGAAGCAGATTTCCTCCAAAACCTCACTGGGAAACCTTCCTTTTCCACTGAGAAAACAGAACTGTTGTGCTAATTTCAACTTCTCTCCAAGATTAATTATTCAATTTAATCTTTTTGGTTGATAACGTCCAGTAGGCTGGGCTTTATCCTGGAAGAGACAGCGGTGGCCGCCAGGAAAGCGATATAAGTGGATTCATTTCAAGGTGCCTGTTTCTCCAAAGGCTTTATTAGATTTAGTTAATGAGAGTGCAAGGCAGGCTGGCTGTCTGAGCGCAGGTTGGGGAGCTGGAACGTAATTAAGCCGTGAGTCTGACGATGCCACTGTTACACACTTTGATTAAAAACACCCTCAGCAGCTAATCTCCACCAAATTAAAGCAGTTACATCGTTTGGCATGGTCACCTTTGGTTCTCTCCTCAAATGAGATAAATCCCTCTGTCTTTCGAATACCTCGATAGACACCACCTCCACTCCCTCCGCCCTCCATCTCCATGTCTGCACCCTAATTCTCCATGGTAAGTAGGTGTAGCTACATGCCTGGTCAACCAGCCGGCCTGCCTGTCTGTCTGAGATGTAGTTAACCCTTTGGAGTTTTATGTCTTCCATATGCCCTGCTGGGGCCTTTATGGCTGGAATGCGTAATACAGGAGAAGCCTGTATATTTCCAGGCCAGCACACATAAGTCTTCTTGTTCAAGCTATAATGAGTGTTAGTATAGATTTCCTGTGGCTCAAACACTAGACTTAATTGACCCGAACAGCTCTGAGTGACTTGGCACCTCCCGTCTCAACCTTCCCTCCTCTCTCACCCCCCATCAAGACCTTTCTCGGGGACAAAGGGGCTTTTGTCCGCCGGCCTGCGCCGCAGTGCTCCAAACCTTTGTTGACTGTTTCTGTCTGGCAGAGCAAATAGCTCTGACCCGCTTTTGTTTATTGTCATTTTTTGAAGTTTGAACAAAGTTTATACAAAGCTCGATTTTCTGATGTTGTTTGATGGCTGCAGGGGGAAAACATGGCGGAAGAAAAAAAGACACAGATTTATTTATTTTTGCTGATTTTTTTTTTCTTTCTGTTTGTTGCTGTGTGGCCGCTTAAAACTTCTCATCTCTCTCTCTCTTTCTCTGCTTTCTCTTAACCTCCCATCGTCTGCAGGGATCACATATACACGGTGGAAACAGACACTGCCAACGGTGACGAGATCTTTTTCACGAAGGTGAGTGAGACGGCGGACGCTTTGAGGATTCATCCTTCACGGTGTGTCGTGATTGACAGCGGCAAGCCCGGTGACCTCACTCATGTGTGTTTGTGTGTTAACGTGGTTGTATGCATGATTGGATTCACGTGTCCGTCAACACTCCTACTTTCCCAACCCGATCACCTGCCGTGCTTGCCGTGGTGACCCCGTTAAGAAGATTATCCAATCAATCAGTTACCAAACTGCCTGCGTCATCCACGCTCATCAGTGGGACAGCGGAAGAGCTGATCGCCGTCTAACGGAAGCTGAGAGGAGGAAGGATGTAGAGAATTAGACGGGGGGGACTGATAGGTGCACATGAGAAGGGGGAAAGAAATTGGAAAATAAACAAATCTCAGTGATTAGAAAGGTGAGATGAGTTGCAAGATGGAGAGGAAAATGATCAGTGCAGTTCAGACTAGTCCAAAATGACCCCGTGCTTCCCTCAGCTCTCTGCCGTATTAATCCACTCTCCAATTCTTTTTCAAAACACTCTCCGCTGGCATCACTTGCCCTTAACATAATGCATGCAAACAGAATTCAAACAAGGCCACTCTCGAGTACACAACCACCCTCCATCTCGCCATCTCCTCCACTTCAGTGTCAAAGCCCAGCGAGTGGGTCTTAATGAGAGCAGGCTGCAGATGAAAGACTGGTGGGAGACGCGTAGATTGATTGATGACTGGGGGTCTTTAATCAGCGGCTGAGCTCCAAACATGTTGAACAACAGCGGCGGGTACGAAGTGGCCTGAGCCTGCGACTCAGCGCTGACCCTCAGACCACACAGGGAGGGGACCGGAGTCCTGTGTGTGTGTGTGTTTGAACGTGTGTGTGCATGTTTGCATTGATTGATAAGCGTGCGTGAGAGGGAGCGCGGTTCGCCCTTGGACAGACTCCGCTCTGATCCGGGGTCAGTATCGTATTTCTTTTCTCGCTGCCAGAGAGTTAGATGTTCAAGGAGGTAAGCTGATCTTGAGTCAGTGCTTAGAATAAAATTCACCTCGGCACAGGTGTCTCATGGGGGGGAATCAATGATGGGGAATCTTAGATGATGGTTATTGATCACTGTATTGATTATAGATATCAAGCCAAACAGATCTGCCTGCTTTATCATGCTGCCTTAACGTTTAGCTTTTTTCTATTATTCTCCCTCATACCATCTTTTCATTTTTCTTCCCTCAGAAACTGACATGGAAGTCCAGACAGGGAGACGTGGACACCTGCAGAATGAAAGGGAAACATAAGGTGGAGAAAGCACACGCATACAAACTTTATTTATGGAATAAATGCCATCTCATTTTTCACAAAAACACCCCAAAGTTGGATATACAATATGAACTCACTAGTCTCGTCTTTTCCTTGTCTTTCTCTTTCTCTCTCACACACACGCTAAGACCCTAAAGTGCAATTACACACTCCTTTTTATTCCCTAATTATCTCATTAAATAGCCATTGAACTGCATGTAATCATTTACTTTAAGTATAAAGAAATGCTACCTGAGTTTGTATGTTCAACGTTCGTTACATGCCTCTCCCACTTGCACACGCTGTGCTTCAAAAGAAAAACAAGAAACGACTTGATGTTTTACAAACCGCGCGTGGCTATCAGTGTACAAGTATAAAGACACAAATGTCACCATGGACTTCCTTTCTTCTCTTTGTCTTTGTTTCTGTCGCTGCCCTGCGCTCCCTGAAGGATGAGTGTCATAATTTCATCAAAGTGCTCCTGCAACAAAATGACGACACCTTGTTTGTTTGTGGAACAAACGCTTTCAACCCCTCCTGTCGAACCTACAAGGTAGGGAAGCACGCGCATCTACGCTCTCAAACGCATACATTTTACCTCCGTGGTGGGAATTTGACACGCAGACTTCACACATAGTTCATCTTAACAACCCCCCGACCTTTTTTCTTTCTTACTGTGTTGCAAAAACACTTTTAAAGGAATTTTTTGACCCCTGGTGTGTGAGTTTAGAAAAGGTAACCTATAGCAATATGGGTTTGCATGGATGACTTTCACAGCTCTGCAGGATTCCTCCTAAATCTTTATCTCCAGGTTTTCATGCTTGATTTAGAAGCACAGAAACCACACACACACACACACACACACACACACACACACACACACACACACACACACACACACACACACACACACACACACACACACACACACACACACACACAATGTAAAATGCAGGTGAAGGTACGATCCTGAAACTCAATTCAGCGTATCCTGTGAACTCCTTCCTGGTCATATTCGTGCGGGCAAGTCTTCAATAGTCTCAGGATCCCTTCAGGAAAAGTAAAACCATGAAAAGAATTGATGCGTTTTATTGACCTTCGGTCAAAAAAAGACAGCAGATAGAGACCGAGATTGACTTGGGTGGAAAAAAATAGAGACGTCAATAAAAAAGGGATGAGGAAAGAAGAGTAGGGCTTTGTGCAGAGAGGAGGCACATGACCAAAAATAAGACGTAGATGGACTGAAAAAGTGCTAATTTGTTTTCTTTCCCCCAGTGACATAAATCTGAGAAGAGCTATTAAGAGCTATTTCAATAAGTCAAAGAAAATAACCTCTGTCCAGACCAGCAGCAAGATCCTCCATAATAATGTGCCTGAATCTAAACATAGCAACTCGACTTCACGTGCCAGTTTGAACTGCAAGTAGAGGTTTGGCATCTTATAGAAAATGGTATGGACGAAGATCAGTTTATGTCAGAAATAAGACCAGAGTGTTCTTTGTTGGAAACAAATACCCCTTGCATAATTACAGACTCAAATCCAACCTTTTGATTTAATGCTCAGACTGACAGGGTCTGAAACATTTACACAAGTCTCTTTTTTCAGGAATCCTTAAGAAGTTTAATTAAATTGAATTATTTGAACATGAATTCAGTGGCAAAAAAACAATCAAACTGTTAGTTTTGTGAGGAAGAGGCCAATCACGCCCCTTCTAAGTTTGTTTTGGTCAGAACGCCACCGTTTAATGTTGTGGCAACTGATTCGGCCTCGCATGCATGCGTGTTAATCCCTCCTTTCTACTAAATTAACTGCACTTTAATTAACCTCTCACAAAGAAAGAGACCGGAGTCAAAATTCGGTTGGTTTTCCCAAGACGGAGAGATTTCTGAAGCGCTTGAAGAGCTCCAGGTTTCTTTTCAACTTTTTTTTTTTAAAGATCAAAACACTGTGGTGTGAACTTGACATGACACACATCCACAGATTCCTTTCTTTGCAGCAACTTGGACGACTAGCTGTTAATAAAGCAGTTTTTCTTTTTTATGAAAAAAAAACTTGAAAAAGTCAATTATAATTGGAATTCAAGAAAGAAATTATGAAAATGTGTGGCACATATATTCCCTGAATCTGCTGAGAAATGAAAAGTCATTATCAAAATAATTTCATTAATGCTTTGTAAATAACTGTGTATTATATTCTGGAACAATCAGCTACGATCACCTTGTGCAGAAATGCAAGGACAGACAGAAAATAAAATTAAGGAGCAGACAGAGAGGCAGGAGGGCTGAGAGACTCAGCAGCGGTTCTGTGCTGACGATTGTTATTGTCTGCTTTGTTGGGATGTGATGCGACAGCCACAGCTCGCGGAGATGCTATCTATGTAGCCTGTGGGGAACACTCTCCTGCTTTGGTCCACTAGATCTGTTTATCAGAAAAACAAGATATTTCCGCTCCGTTGCTTTTGTGGTTCAGCATGCTAAGCCCACAGAGTGGATGTCTTTCAATTCACCGACTCCTCCTGCAGGGAAAGTGGAATTTATGTCTCTGCATTTATCAGGGGTGGTTAGCTTTTATAGCGCCTCTGGTTATGGTTTCAAGGTTTGTTTTAGCTATTACTGCACTGAAATTACTGCTAGTCTACTCAAGTTTAGGGGAAGGGAGGGGGAAATGTTGTAAAGGACTGGGCATACTTACCTGTAGCACATAAAATCAGTGCTTTTAAATCTTTGAAAAAAAAAATTCTGATTATGGTATGTTTACTGATTATATTTAGTTTACTAAATCACGCAGACCCCCGTGACCCTGCAAATTATAAAGCGGGTATAGATAATGGATGGATGGATGGATTTAGTTTACTATTTAGTTTACTGGAATAGAATTTATAGCTGGAAATATGATTGTGCTATTATTAAAATCACATTTCTTACAGTGTAAATGTTGTCAAAAGAGCAGTTCTTTATTATTGGATTATCATCAAAATTCCTGGATACATGCACAAGAAAAAAAGAGTGTTTGCACGCCCTCGAATGCTGACAACTGCTTAAAAAATGCAGCTTTACAAAACACACATTTTACAAAACCTTCACACACATACAGACGCGCGCACACACACACACACACGCACGCACACACGCACGCACGCACGCACGCACGCACACACACACACACACACACACACACACACACACACACACACCTCGCTGCTGGCAGGCTGGCAGGCTCTCTGAACAGATAGCAAGGCCTTTGATGGCCTGTTGAGCCCATCCAGGCAGCTTGGTTAAAAGTGTGTGTCGTGTGTGTGTTTGAGTGTGCATGTGGTTAAATCCACCTTGGCCACAGTTTGCCTCTCCATCTCTCCAGTGTGACAGCACTGAAAAGAGCTTCTGTTTCGGGGCCAGCCTCATCCCACATTAATCAACAGCGATGCGAGGGCAGGCGAGAGGGACTGGGAGGCATGGCAGGGGAGGAGAGGTGCTGGGAGATGGGGGGACAGAAGGGGCAGAGAGGGCGCCTGCCCAAACTAGCGACATCCCACGTTATTTTCTGCTCTGGCACCTTCCCCGCATGGTTAGCTCTTTATTTTCAACCACTCTCTGAATTTTGTATTATCTGCCTTTTTCTTTTTCTTTTTTTTTTAACAAGCCTATCAAATTTTCTCTCTTCTTTTCTACAAATGCATTGTAAAAACATACAGTTAAAGACACCACAGTCTTTTTGCCCCAACTTCACACAGCACACATCTCCATTTTTCATCTATTCATCCCTCCTACCTCTACACTCCTCTTCTTTCTTCTTGTGCCAGCCTTAATTCCTCTGTTGCTCTCACCACTCCCCTCCATCTTTCCCTCTGTTGCTTTCACCCCTCTGTCACTCCCGTGCTGTGTTGTAATAATAAACACCCCATCCAGCTGGGCTGATATGTGAATGGAGTCAGTTTCATCGCTTGTTGCCGGGTGAAGCAGGAGGAATACGCGGGGAGTCTTTGAGGCTCCGAGTCCCAGGTGATGTGTGCTGCACTTGAAGAGGGTTGGAGGTCTTTCCTTTTGAACAGTTTTTTTTTTATTTGCACAATTAAGTCTTATTGAAATTGGTAATGTGAAAAAAAAAAAAGGACATGCGGGTGACTGTTGACATAAATTAGGTTCCGCTCCTGCTGGTTAGCACACATTATTTCTATCAACACATGCAGAAAAACTCCGCTTTCGAACTCTTTCGCGGTCATGGAAAAAGCTTTGATCCTGCCAGTCCTCGGAAACAGGTTGCAGAGAGAACTGGGCCGCAGCTATTAATCTCCCAGGGAGATGTGTCCTTTTGTTTTTTGGTTTACGAAAAACTCTTCCAGACCAGGTGTGAACTTGTGCACCCGACCTCTATGGACAGAGAGGCTTGTTGCAGGTGGAAATACGGGATGCACGCAAACATATGCGCTGGAACTGAACCCAGCTGCAAACTGTAGGTCACCCCTCTCCCACTCCAGCAACTGGGACAAAATCAATAACCGTTCAAACGGTTTATCAGTCAGGAACCACGGATCTACTCAAGTACAGAATGCAAAGAAAAGAGAAGAGAGCGATTTACTTTGTGTATTAAATAAAATATCTCAAGAAAGCTATTTCAAGGAGTTAGTAATTAGGATGCTGGCTCGGTTTATCCCATGTTTGTCCGCAGTAAGACTTCACAAATCCTTCAGCAATGATAAATAAAGCTCACTACAGAGTCCTTAGAAATCAGCAGAGACATAGAATCAGCACCTCAATGTGAATTCTGAACCAATTATAACACTCCTGATGGGCATGTTTTGGCTCTACATTCTGTTTGTCTAATTAATTAACATATAGCCTATGGAAAACGCCAATGAGCCGTTGTAGTAATTAATTCATCTACACTGTACCCCAAGCCAAGGTTACTGTGCTTTCAATCTGCAAAAAAGATATAGCAGATCCCCAGAGAGCAGCGCGTTGTCAAGACAGGCCCGGCAACATGTGACAAGGCTTCAATTCCCCTCCCATTATTCTGAATTGTGACTCCACAAAGCTGAAGCGCTTCTGTTTTTTGTTGCATCCAGTGGTGCTGACAGCATAATAATGTTTGCCTGGTAAATAATGTAAAAAAAAAAAAAAGGGAGAGAGAAAATATATCCCTTTGCCAGCTTAAACATTAAATATCTTTACGTTTAGAAATGCTGCGGCGGAGCGTGGCAGATTTATGGAGTTTTGCTGCCCCTTTTTCAACATATTGAATATTGCTTTTGACAAGGCTAATAGCATGGAAGGGAGCGCAAGGGTGCAGTTTGGCTGCGCATGCCAACTCTACAGGAGACTGGAGCCATACGCATATCTGTGGCTGGGCTGGGAGTGCCTTCCTCTGTTCAAACGGCAGGAACAGATTAGTGACAGCCGGCCAAGCCCAGCAGACAGAGGTCACTACCTCGGTGAAATCAACGGAGGAGTTGACGGGAGTGGGGGTGACTGCAGTGGTGTGAGAGATACGCCAGTGGATGTTTGTGTTGCGTTGAGTGTGGGAGTGCTTGTGTTAGGTAGATGACACGGAATCTACTGACATTTTTTTTAGCCTAACTAGGTTCCCGTGTCAGTTTGTACAACCGTGGGCTCCGATTCAGTGGGCGCACCTGATCTTAAGCTCCTCATGTCACTTACGATTAGGACTCTCTAATCTAACATTACAGTCTCTCCTGTCTAATAACAATAGATGTCCAGGTTGCCAACATATGTTATTCCAATATCATTTCTAAAGAAACAGGGAAAAAAATGAGAGAATCCCTGCTACTGGTGGTTATATGTTCGTTTTAAAAGGTCACTTGCAGTTTTTTTTTCTACCAAATCGTGCCCTACTATTTCTCTGGCAAGCTTTCCAGTGTTGTGCCGGAGTGTGTGTGACCTTTTTGGTGGGCAGATGATAACCATGTCCGCTGAGATAAGAATAGAAAACAAAAAGACCTGTTTGGAGACCAGAAAACAGCAGCGTAAGCAGCAGCAGTTAGCAGCAGCAGTTAGGGGCCTTCGTTGGGACAACGGGAGAAAAAAGAGGGAAAAAAACAGACAGCAACCTAGATATAAACAGAGATAGCGAAGGAAAAATTACTATATATTGTGGACTCTGCAGGCAAAACTGTGTGATGTAACCACAGCCTGTGGTCAGCGCTGTCTGGCTTTTTTTTTCTTTTTTTTCCACACATCTTTTGTGTTTTTGTGTGTGTCTGAACCCCTGGTCTTCAGCCAGGGCGAGAGTGTGTCCCGGGGCATGCTGGGGAAGACAAGCCTTCCCATGGTGGGATGATACTGACCTTTCACCCACACAAGTCCGTCTGCCACACTTTCCCAGTTTCACTTTTGTAACATAACTGGGCACAAAACAAGACAAACTTGTCTGAATTCCAGTTTGCAGAGATCATCCCACCAAGATCTCAACTAGTGGCTTTTAGAAAGAGGACAGTTACTCAAAATATGTACTGTGCTCTGACAAATGGGTCATTGAACAAAAGTGGACATTGATCATGTTACGATAAAGGAAAACTCTTATCTCCAAGGTGAAGAATAAATAATTTCTTCAAACATACCAAATGGGGGGAGCGGATTTTGCCATAGGGGGTTTTCTTGATTAAGTCTGAAAAATATGACTAAAGTTTTCACAAATGTGTGATCTACTATATATAAAGTTGTGTAGTCCCTGTTTTCCTGCTTAGGGCTGTGTGTTCACCCATTTTCCCCTTTGCACATCTTTCTTTCGTCTTTGGAGGCAAAAGCTGTGACTTAAGAAATCAGGGCAGAGGAAAGTGATGCATTAAATGGCTTTAAGATCTGAGAGTAGTTAAAACTTTTCACACCAGTGCAGTTGAAAGATAAAAGATAGCAGGGAGAAGCAAACCACATCCACCCATGCTGTGAAGTATATGCCTGTGGAAAAAGTTTTTTTTTTGTTTTTTTTTTTAAATCATACTTCATGACAGTTTCCCAGACACTCCTAGATGTGTGGCTTTGATGATCCACGGGGTATTAGTTTAGGTCAAAGTTAGGTGGTGATGCTCCTGCAGCTCTTTTATATAAATGACTGCCAAATTTTACACAGTTTTCACACACAGTTATTTTTAGTTTGATCTTTTTTAACCAGTGACCTCAGAGCGTCATTGTTTTGACTTTAAAACACACTTTTTTTCCTGTATCTTTAACGTCAACTGGGATGAAGAACTTTCTAGATTTCCATATTTTTGTTTCGTACTGCAAGTTATATAGTTCTGACCCTTTTTTTGACCTTTCACCTCATCTTGACCCTAGTTGGACACCCTGGAGGCTCTGGGAGAGGAGATCAGTGGGATGGCACGCTGTCCGTATGATGCCAAGCACGCCAATGTCGCCCTCTTTGCCGGTAGGCTTCACCATTTCTCTTTTGTTCTTTTTTTTAATGTGTAGATTTTCAGTCTTTGCCTGCTTGATTTGTCATTAAAGGTAAAATGCGATTAGATAGAAGTAGATTAAGGTTTTTTTTGACAGTTTCTGATGTTGAGCCTTGAAGCAAAAAAAAAAGAAAAGAAGAAGAATCCCAATGTATTGCTATCTGCAGTCGTTAAATACTGGAACCATCTTCAGCTTGATAAGAAAGTTGATTATATTTGAGTGAGAGATTAGTTGCGGTTGTATTTAAAAAAATTTTAACAACCCTGTGGTATATTCCTATGGCGGTTTTCCAACAACACGTCAAAAAGGGAAAGCTAATCTGTGTTACGTGCAGAGGAGAAAACCGTCACACTTTGCGGTTACATTTACTCCGTGTCAAGAATTTGTTTCTTGTTAGAGTCCTTGGAAATGCATCAATAGTACTGTGGTTAAAAGAAGAAAAAATCTTTTGTCTCTGGGTTTTATTGTCCTCCCATGTCACTCTTTTTCCTTCTTATTCAGTTTCTTTCAATATGCATGGGATTTAAAGTAAGTCACAAATGGATGGGACTGGAGTGAGTCAGCTCTCTGTTGGCACGGCGCAGTCCGCAGGCTGCTAAAGACATCCACTCCCTGCTCATATTTACTGTGAGCTGATTTATGGCAGTATTGATGAGCTGTCCCTGCTGTATCAAAGCAGATGACAAGCAAATGCCAAACTTGAGCAGTTAATGTGTAGCAGAGCTGCTTGGAAAGAGCTGGAAGCACTGAGTAATCAAGAGGGTTCCTCTGACTGCTATCCTTTCAATTATGTCGTTTGAGTTTCCACTGTGGTTACAGCCGAGGCAGACTGAGGTCATTCTGGTGGTGCATTGTGTTTGTGAAGCGTATGCGTGTGTATGTATGCGCAAGGGAGCGTGTGACTGTGGCTTTCTTCGGTGCTCAGAAAACCCAACGCCAGTGCAGGGCTTTCGGTGTTCGTGCTTTTGAAGAGTGTTTGCGAGATTGGGTAATTACAGATGTCCAACATGTATAAGTGTGTGCGCGGCCTGTTTGTTGTCCATCAAAAGAATCCCTCTGGTCTGCGGCATTCGTTCATTTTCCAGGTTCTGAGTCATCTGTAAGATGTTTGTGTTTCTACTCACAAAAGAATCTCCTAGTAACTACGCGTTTCTGTCTTGATTTAATATAACTCCCTTTCACCTTTTCTCATCTTCATGGATCTTTCTGTTTCTCCTCATTCTTTCGCGCCTCCTTGTCTCCATCGCTCCTCCTAATTCCTCTTTCTGTGTCTGTGTTTCCTCTCCAGATGGCAAGCTGTACTCGGCCACCGTAACAGACTTTCTAGCGATCGATGCGGTCATCTATCGTAGCCTTGGCGACAGCCCGACTCTGCGCACTGTCAAACATGACTCCAAGTGGCTGAAAGGTGAGTTGGGGGACGCACAAACAGTTTTCATAGTTTGGACAAGATTCAGAGCTAACAAGCATTTTGGACAAGCACACTTGATAATATATTCTCCCTTTTATAATGTATGGACGACAGCATGGTGCAGAACCACTAGCGCTTATGCTACACGCTCTGCTGGATGCAGAGTTATTTTGCTGCCTTGCCCCAATTGAAATTTCTCTGCCCTCGGGTGGAGCAAGCACAAGTCCAGTATGTCAAAACTGAATGGAAGGGTCAATATTTTCTCAAATATAAATTAGTTTGCTTATATAATGGATGATAGCTTCATACTCATGCTGCTCTCAGACGGTATTTTTTACATAATTTTACAGATATTCAAGCTGTTTAGTGTGAAATATCATGCTAGAACAGTTTTTTCATGGTTTTTTCCCCTTCCTACAGAGCCTTACTTCGTCCAGGCGGTCAATTATGGGGATTTCATCTATTTCTTCTTTCGGGAAATTGCTATGGAATACAATACAATGGGAAAGGTAAGCAAAGGCCCGATTGTCTTTTTATTGTTTGGCCACTAATCAGAGGTGACTTCCTATTTACCGGTACAGTCAGGAAGTGCCCGGGGAAGCTAACAGGATATGGGTGTATCACATAATGGGAAGGAGGCTTTCAGGAGCTGTTAAGTGGCCCAAAGCATTTTTCAGCAACACTGAGCAGGATACAAGACTTAAAATAGATCAAAAAAACAAAACCATGGAAGTCTGGAGATTCCATTTTGGAGTCTAAATATATCCCTTGAGTTGCACGAAGGCATCCGCGCCACAGTGCTCCTGCTTGACCTTTCGTCTCAACGTTTCCCAGGAGAAGTTCCACCCAAGTATTCCTGAGAAATGAGACACGGCACAAAAGAAAAAAGCCGAGGAAGAAACAGGCAAGCCGCAAGCATTTCAAGCGGAGACAGAAATTGTTCAATTAATCTCCTCAATTTAGTTTTGGATCCTGCAATGAGAATTGGGTAGCAGATAGAAGAAATTAAATATTGAAATGAATATATACACTGTGGACTAAATTAAGGGAAATGTGCAAAACGATGAGATGGTATGCGAGTCGAACTGAAATAACCCAAAAATAAACACAGAAATAATGGATTCTCCGCCAGAAATGACAGCCATGTGTTAAGCAGAGCATGAATACAGATCAGGCCCCTCAATCTGCTGGGTGTTTTTGAAAGCAGTGTCAGTGTAATTATGCATGTGGTGGGAGAATTGAAGAAGCAGAGACCAATTTAACGTTTAGTGAATGATATCTCTTCATTATTGCAGAGCAGAATGGCCTTCCCTGACCATGTAAACAGTGACTTCGTGGCAGCCGATGCATCTGCTGTGCCATAATTGTGTCCGCCTTGGTTGCAGTGTTGGGTTATTATCAGTAAAAGACAAAAGGATTAATATTTCCTCACAGAATGGAATTAATGTGTGTCTGCTGAGATATTTCGGTGGTGCAGATACGTGGGTGTATAACTGCAGCATTATCTGTATTGTCTGAGTACACAAGTCGCACTCTGATAAGTCAGCTTGAAAAATTGGAGCACGCTGACCTGTGGCGTGTTAAGCGGGCGATACTCCACCTTCAGCTGAGCAGCCTCCCCTCTTCTGCCGATGTTTTCCGTCCCCTCCCACCGAACAGGCCTGTGTAGGTTTTACTGTGCTTTTCTTAGCTGCTGCACTTCTGATTCATATTTGTGTTTGGATCACTGGGGAAGTGTAAGATTGCGCACGAGCGAGGGCGTGCATGTGCTATTATCTTCCTGTGCATGTGTGTGTGTGTGGGGATCTGCTTTAAATACATGTTTTGCTCCCATTCACACTGTCAATTTCAGGTCATGGTAAGAGTTATAGCTGTTAAGTATAGTGTGACAACAACTAATTACAACACTGACTACAAGATCTGAAGGCAGAGTTGTAATTACAGCACTGGCTACAATTTGAAACTGTGTAGTTTTAACTTTCTGCTGCCAGGTGCTGACTCTCAAACGCACCAATTTACTCCTCTGCCTTTAATTTGCTATAAAGTGATGAAAACTGGATTTGGTGTCATCCAAAGTCCGATTTCATTCCAAAGTAGTTATGTATTATATAATAGTGCTTTTTTTCTTTCTTTCTGACACTGTCCCTCTGGCAGTGGAAGCACTATTGGAGCTAAATAAGCTGTTAAAACAGGTCGTTCTACCTCGCAAAAAGTAAAAAGTGTAGAAAGTTTTGAGTTGCTGTTTCAGTCCACTTAACACACAGATTATACATTCATGTTTATTTTTTCATTTTCTGCACTGAGGTTATCTCTTTTGCACCGCAGTTTAAAAAAAAGTAGATAATTCAAAAAATAGAACACCTATTCATGGCTGACAAGTTTTCTATTTTATATTCTTGACATAATGTCAGTATGTCAACATTTAATGTAAATTAAAACCCAATATTTATTAAATGTGCCACCCTATTACTTGTTTTTAATCTTCATTTTTGATCCTGCAACTATGATCGGGAGGCTTTATAAATAAGGTTAAAATAAATTTAAACTTTTTGGAAGAGAAACTGTCATTGTTCTCTTTGCATTAAACAAATATAATATTTTCAATTTCATTTTTAAGATAATTTATGTCATTAGTTATTGGTTACATCACTTTTCTTAGAATCAACCTATGTGGAACAGTGTGTTACAATCAATTGATGGTTATTTTTTATTTCATTTCGGTGCCAGTGATGAAGTTTACTCGGCCTCCATAAGGATTTTTACTGGCACTCACACTTTAGGACACTTTACATTCACCAGTTAACTGATCACATATCTCTTTGGATGGTGGTCTGGCTCAAGAAGAGGCTGCGTGAAAAGTAGTAAAATCCCTCAAGTAATGTCAGTTGAAGTACTCTTTGCCCTCCAACATCAATTATGATCTGTTTTGCAAAAGTGCGTATCGTGGGTCTGACAGTGCTGCGGGCCGTCGATGCTGAATCAGTGGAGAGCGGTTTTGACAGGCGGCTTGGAGGAAGAGACTGAGAAGTGACATGTGTCATCAGTGACTGCTTATTTGAGACATCAGGCCATCCAAGTGTGACATCCAACTGCGTGTGACTTGAACAGGTGGTGTTTCCCCGCGTGGCGAGGGTTTGCAAGAACGACCGCGGGGGCTCGCCCCGCGTCCTGGAGAAGCAGTGGACTTCCTTTCTGAAGTCTCGCCTGAATTGCTCCATCCCCGGTGACTCCCATTTCTACTTCAACATCCTGCAAGCGGTAACAGACGTCATTCACATCAACGGGAGGGACGTAGTGATGGCTACCTTCGCCACGCCCTACAACAGGTACCCCAGAACAACTGAAAGCCTTTTTTATTTTCTTATTTCAACCCTGACTAAAGCTGTTATCAACTCTCCTTTTATTATCCCGATTATCTCTCTCAGTTTAAAGTATTTTCCAAACTGCGCTCGTCTCATTTACATTATGGCGATGCGACCTTTCTTCATGCTGGCAGGGGTGGGTGGCGGTGGGAAGGGGGGAGTATAATTCCAGAGTAAATCAGGTCAACTTTTCTATCTTCAGTCAAAAACAGTTTTGCTGCCCTTTTGACATGCAGGTGTTTAACCTCACTTTCCCTTTTGCGATTCATATTCCGAGCCATTCTCGCAGGCCGTGGGAGTTTTTATCTAAATTGAAAATTACCATAGAGCTTGGCTGATAGCTCTCACATATTGTAATTTTCTGTTTTATGGCTTCTTCCTAGCAGATAAGACAATTGCTTGTGACAATGCAATTGAGCATGGTTAATGGACATTAAAACCCAATGAAGCAGTGCCTCTGAAAATCTCTATAAGCACCCGTTTTGATCCTGGCATTAATTTTCCATTTCATAGTCAGGGGGTGAAATTAGAGGAAGCACATTGAGAGAAGAGACAGCACTCGGAGTTTGTGTCATATAATTGTCTGTCTGGACATGTGGCTGGGTCGTTGCGTGGCCCGGCCACTTGCTAACTGGTCAGCTCATTTCTTTTCTATCATCCTTGTTAGAAGCCTGATATAAATAGAAATATGTCTGTCGAAGTTTCTGTACATATCCAATGCAGACAGTAATTACCGCAATTTAGCAATCGAGCCAAGAACTAACAGCTCTCTGACCTTGCTCTCTATAATACTGCCCTTGTGTATTCTGTCTCCCCAATGTCTACATGATGAGTTTAACCCATGATGCAACAGCTCGACAATCCTCCCAGCAAAGAGGGAGAACAGTATTTCTCTCCTCACAAACAATTCCTAGTTTTTATTAAGCAGATGCCTGAAAAATGGAGAAATGACTCAGTAATTAGCTATGCGTCGATTCCACGTCCAGAAAAAGGCGAGTCAGTGGATCCACTGCGATCACAAGATGGGTATTTTTCCCCTAGAAAAGAAACACAATAATAAGATAATCTGTTTTCCACATTTGGAGCAGCAGACAGTGGACTTGTGATGAACTTTAGTGCCACAGGGCTTTTGGGGAAACCCGAACTGGGAGGGAGGCAGAAAATGTGTGCCCTCATGAGAATGCTGCAGGTTATGCATTATCAGTAGAAGCAATCAATACAGAATATATATTAATTAGGGCCCGAGCACCTTCAGTGCGAAGGCCCTATTGTATCTGTAGGAATTTTTTTTCTTTCTTTCTTTCTTTCTTTCTTTCTTTCTTTCTTTCTTTCTTTCTTTCTTTCTTTCTTTCTTTCTTTCTTTCTTTCTTTCTTTCTTTCTTTCTTTCTTTTTTCTTCTGACGAAAGGAGGGCCTTTTTGCCCCCCTAAACGTGCCCAAAAAGTCACCAAATTTTGCATGCCCGCCCACCCTTCATCTGATTGGTTCAGACAGAAAAAACTTTGCGCCTCAAGCCCCATAATACGGTTTGACGTACATGAATGAAAATCAGTACACACCTGTATCATGTCGCAACTTAAAGAAAAGTCTCTTGGCGCCATGGCCGAAACCGAACAGGAAGTCGGCCATTTTGAACATTCCTAATTTTGGAGCAATATATGCCATTCCTTCGAGAATTAATACGGCCCGAACCGTATCGTGAACCCAGATGTGTTATACATCAAAATGTGCGTCTCCATCCTGCGACTACGCGCATTACTTTTCTCTTTCAAAAGTGTTACCGTGGCGACGCTAGACGCCAAAAAGCGCGCCCCCCCTTCATCTGATTGGTCCATATTTGATAGTTCCCCAAAAGTCACCAAATTTTGCACCCAAGCCAGGCCTGGTGATACATTTGATATTTCATGGTTTGCATTAATGGGCGTGGCAAAATGGCTCAACAGCGCCCCCTAGAATACTTTTCTCTGCCATAACTTTGGAAAGGTTTTACATAAAGAGTCGTGGGTGGTGTCATGGGACTCGGTATTGAGTCCTTGACCATAATTGGTGAAAATTAGCCCCGCCCCTTCTTCTGATTGGTTGTCCCGATTTTCTGCTATAACTTTTGAATGGTTTGACATAGAGTCGTGGGTGGTGTCATTTCTGATATGCTTATGGGGGGCGGTGGCCATGAGTGCGAGGGCCCGTTCATCGCTGCTTTCAGCTTTAATTCTTATAGAATTTTAAAATTCATTGAAAAGTGAGAGAATTTCATTCAAGTACTCAGTCGTGAACGTTTATATATGTATTTATCTTTTGTCGCTGCAGTATTCCAGGGTCAGCGGTGTGTGCCTATGACATGGCTGAGGTGGCCAAGACGTTCACGGGGCGTTTCAAAGAGCAGAAGTCCCCAGACTCCACCTGGACACCTTTTCCTGAAGAGAAAGTTCCCAAGCCAAGGTACAAATGCAATTCATCAACGCATACAGACAAACAACCGCACACTGGAGGCACAGTCCCCCTTGACGTAGCTGGCACCTTGTTTCAACGTTGCATCCATTACCTCAGCTCTTTCCCACATGCAACTGCATAACCACTGACAAATGAAGCGTGAGATCATTTTACAGATAGCTGAATAATTCTACAAATGCACCAGCTTGATCAATCTCCCATCTATTGCTCACTAATTAGTGCATTAGCTGTTCTTCTATTCTCAAGGAAAAATGAAAAAAAAGCAGGTTTACTACAAAAGATCTGGTGCTTTGTGAGTACTTGTTCGTGTGCATGTGTGCGATTCATCGACACCACAGAGCCTTTGCTGAACTCATTGCCGTGCTTTCCGTGGATGAGGGTTTATTCGTGAGCTTGCGGTCTAATCTCAATTAGCATGTAATGATGTTTTTTTTTCTTTTCAACAGAGTCAGACATTTCAAAGAGCAGATTTACCGTCTGGTTTTTTTTTCTGCACTGATTGGTGCGTTTGATTTGATTTCCGTCCGCTGGTGTGTTCAGCCCTTTTTTTTATCTGCAAGCAGACGGAGAGTTGTAACAATGCCACCAAGGTCTGGTCCTGCTCCAAACTGTTCCTCCATGTGTTCATAATGAATCACTTGCAGATTTTCGTATTTCTGAGTTGTCTGTTTCCATTCTGCTGTCCATATGTGCGCATGCATTAAGGCCTCTCTGACAGTGGCATTGTGGACGTTTCCTTAGTTTACATTCATAGATACATACTCATTAGGGCTGTTCGATTAATCGATTTTAAATCGTAATCGCGATTATGTAATTAGAACGATGTTAAAACATGAAAATCGTAAAATCGATTTTTTACTTTTTTTTTTTTTTTTTTTTTTTTACTTGTCTGCACACATATTAATGATTGATGGAAATACCTCTCAATACCTGCGACAAGTGCCCCATTACACACCTCTACCTCCTTCATGGGTTGCATTATTATTTAGCATGCAAAGACCCAGTTTAGTTTAATTAGAAAATGTCTTGTTTTATTTAATTGGAAATATAACTTACTGTATGTTTGCAAGTGCTGATTTGCTGATTTTTTTTTTTCAGAGATAAAACTTTATATTTTATTATATTTTTTAAAACTTTTTTTCAACTTATTTTACAGAGTTTTGCACTTGATTCATTCATTTTTGGTTTAATAAGAGCAAAGTTTGCACTTAAAGCCCAATGGGGCAAATGTTCAATAAAAAAACAGCATATTTGAAATCATTTCTTTGCCTTTTGTCAATTCACAAAATAATCGTAATCGTAATCGAAAATCGGATTTTGAGAGAAAAAAATCGAGATTTTATTTTTGGGCAAAATCGAACAGCCCTAATACTCATACATATTAGATCTCAGGATTTTGAAAAAAAAAAAGTGATTTTCAACAGTTGAACAATGAGATTTTGAATACGTTTCCCATGTAAAATGTAGCTTGAGCTTCACTTTGTCTTGCAGCATCACATACTGTAGGAACTACGTTCTTTTGTAAAATGCTCTCGTCACGTGACGTGAAAGAGACATGAATACTGTATATAGAATAATATTTATAGAGAAACAAAGATATTGTGATGAAAACTAATACCTGTAAAGCATGGTCACCCCGTTTTAAGGGTTGGTAATTACGTGTCGACTGTGTCAGGCACACAGTGGCCAGCTGGCTAATATTTTTAGTGTCTGGTGTACATTTTGTGTTGTAAAAAGGTATCAAAGAGCACCCTATAAAGAGGTTTTATGGGCTCTTGGACGTGAGATGTCTGGAAAGGGGGATAAACTATCAAAATCAGCTTCTATTTTATAAGGAACCTGCAAGCTCCCTGTAAAAGGATCAGATAGAAAGACTTTCTTAGTGCCTTACCATGAATCTAGAGAAAATAAGACATCATGCATCCACCTATTTGACCAGAGCCTTTTGGAATGAGAGTTCAGTCATTTACAGCCTTACTCTTATCGATTTTAAGAAGGTTAGACTCCGTGTCCTCTATCGGCCTCTTTTCCTGATGTAGTTATTTCATTTTTGCTTTTACCTCCATCAGCTTGACATTTCTTTCTCCCTCCACCACCCCCCCCCCCCTCATTACCCTTATCTGTCTCCTCTCCATTTGCAGGCCTGGCAGCTGTGCCAGCACGCCGTCCATGGAACGGTACAAAGTATCCAATGAGTTCCCCGATGACACGCTCAACTTCATCAAGATGCATCCCCTGATGGATGAGGCCGTGGCGTCCATCGCTAACAGGCCCTGGTTTCTCAAGACCATGGTGCGGTGAGTGTTTCAGCCCCTGAAAAGCTGTTGGCATTAAAGGCCCGCGAGCCCTTTTCAGTCTAGGATGGTAATTATTTGAAGTGCTGTTCAGAGAGTCAGACTCATTAAAAGACGCCAGGGCTCCATCACAAGCCCCTACAGGAAGCGCAGATGTCCACCTGCCCACCGCGTGATGATGATGAAGACAGATGACTGGAATATACAGTAGCTGATGTTCATCCTCATGTTCTTTGACCGTGTTGTGAAACGATGGTCTGGGGATATTTCAAAGGCAGCAGACTGGAGTAAAAACGCTGTTTCAGGTGGAATGGTTAGCTTTTTCTCCTGAGCTTTTGCAATTGAGCCCTTTACCCCAAAAGTCACGGCACCGTTTCCAGGCGTCGCTTGATCATGGTCTGTCTGCTCTTCTACTCAGGCACGGACATTTAAACCAGCCTCTGGAGGGAATGAAACTGCACATCTCCTTCACATCGGCTGGGAAATAGCAGTCGAAAGTGCATTTGGAAAAAAGATGATAATCGACTTTCTTTTAATTGCAGCTGCTTGGGATTCATAGTTGGGAGAGCTTACTAAATCTTTAACAAGCCTCAGTGGCAGAAGCCTTACTTAAAACATCATCCACATGAGAAATCTGTAATCGGTGTTGCTAATTATTTACATTATATCACATCTTGATGCCGTTTCCCTGATGTCTGACCTACATTCTGCCCTGTCTTCGAATGTGAACGGCTTTTGGCAACATTTTTCTCCGTTCATTAGTGCGACATCAGTGTATTTGAAATGTGTGTTTGTGTCACAATCAGCAATAATATTTGCATTGGTTATGACATATAATTTCAGCCAGTGGAGCCTCACAGGCAAGTCAGAGGGTATAAAGTAGTATCTAAGTCTGAAAAGCATCGGCCAGGCATGAGGAGTAGGGAAGGATATCTGCTGTGTTTTCAAAGTGGATTACTTTTCCTGTCAGTGGGAAATGAGTTCAGTAATAGGGTTTGATATTTGTTGCCTTGATATCAAGCTCATGGCATTTCCTCAGACTGCCTCCGTGCTGAAGCGGGGACCTCAGCTGGCTGGACACAGTCACTTGCAGGGGGGAAACAGTGAGGAATCTCCCTTGACATTTTTCGTTTTGTAATCTTGAACAGGAAATAGAGTGAAAGTCACATTTATTGGTACTTTGTTACGTCACTGAGATTGCATCCCTCTGACACCATCCTTGGAGATCCCGTTAGGAGGGAAGGGATGGAAACCTTGTTCATGTTCTTACTAACGTTGACTGGATGAAGCCAGTCTCAAAGAGCATATTAGCAGATATTTTATAGATATTTAAAGGAGCCGTCTGTAAGAAATGTCCAAAACTGGTACTGCAGTCACTTTCAAAATATTGTTGAGCGGCGTGTACCCTCCCCCTCCTCCCCCCGACCAGAGGTTGCCAGGTAGGCTGCAGAATGCAGCAGGAACGTAGGCTGCCATGGCTGCGATAATTAGAGCCGAGCTGGCAACCCGGATGCCGAAACAATACTGACTTGGTGATTGGGAGATAGGTGGAGGGTGGAGCTTCAGAAACAATACTGACTTGGTGATTGGGAGATAGGTGGAGGGTGGAGCTTCAGAAACAATACTGACTTGGTGATTGGGAGATAGGTGGAGGGTGGAGCTTCAGAAACAATACTGACTTGGTGATTGGGAGATAGGTGGAGGGTGGAGCTTCAGAAACAATACTGACTTGGTGATTGGGAGATAGGTGGAGGGTGGAGCTTCAGAAACAATACTGACTTGGTGATTGGGAGATAGGTGGAGGGTGGAGCTTCAGAAACAATACTGACTTGGTGATTGGGAGATAGGTGGAGGGTGGAGCTTCAGAAACAATACTGACTTGGTGATTGGGAGATAGGTGGAGGGTGGAGCTTCAGGCCAAAACAAAAAATGACAACATAAACATCAGTTGAGGGCTGCAACTCCTCTTTTTAAACTGGAATATCCTGGCTTGAGTGCTGTTGTCAGTGACATAAGTATTTGAAATGAACATGATTTTGAAATGTCTGTTGACATATCGGGGTCATTTTATGATTCGTTTTATTATTGCTCTTACATACAGCTCCTTTAAGGAGATATAACAGAAGCAGTGAATAGCTACGGTAAAGTCTTGTATTTTAATGCTCTCACAGTGCACAGCTGTACTGTACCCAGGTCAAATTTACTGTCACTTCTGCTCTTTTAAGAGCAATAATTGGCTGAAGTGCACACTTTTTAACCCCAGTTTCACACGGAAAACACTCAGTAAACATTAATGAGGTTAATAGAGGACTTCGTAGATTTCCGGATGGGATCTCATCACTAATCTTTAAATCCCATCTCCTTCTATTAACCTCTAAAGCCTTAAGCTGTTATTTTGAATCTTCCAACTGAAGGCATCCTAAAATCCAGTCAGTTGCAGTTTCACGATTTTAAGGCCAGATCGAGCAGCCTCGGGCTCTTTGGATAAGAGCCACGTCGAGGAATTCTGAAACACAGCAACACTTTTCAGTCATATCAAAAAGGTAGAAAAATATGAATATAATTATATTTATGCATTCAGATAATCTCAAAGGTGCATTAGCAGCTTTAGAGAATAAATAATAAGCTCATTACGTTGAGTGAGTCATACTGATGCTGTGGAGCCTGCTCTAAATATTCTCATCGAAAACTCCAGAAAACATGAAGCACAACATCCATCCACATCTTTATCAGTTTCAGTGGTTTTTATGAGACAGTCACTTTAAAAAACATGCACCCTGTTTCTACAAAATGGCATCAGTTTTTATAGCGAATAGAGAGCCTGCAGGGTAGAGAAGACTGAAAAATAACAAACACAATACACAATACAAACTAATGGGAAACAATAGTAGTTGTCCTTTTTGATTACTTCAATAGTTTCCTGGCCCTTAAGCCAAAGAGTTGCTAAACACTAGTCTCCGCGAAGCAGTGTAAAAATGATATCGTTACATAGACTGAGAAGGTATCGCCTAAACCCGTTCTTGTTATTCGATTCTTTCTCAATTTTTATTCCAACACCCTTAAGCACAATAGAGAGTCGAACCGAATTTCATTAACTGGCAGCTGTCTGATTAGCTAACATGAATCACTTTGGCATGATGGGAATTTTATGCAGCAAGGTTTTTAAGCCAAACTGGGCTCATAGCTGCTGTCCATCAGAAAATACATTTATGCCTGTTGCTTGTTGCTTCCCTATGTTTTTTTATGATGATATTTCTTTAGCAACCACTTGACAGGGCCTGTGTCACTGTGATGAGTAAACTTGTGTAAAAACATCCTAAACCCCCTGCTAGGGCTGGGCGATTTTGGACAAAAATAAAATCCCGATTTTTTTTCTCTGAAAACCCGATTTTCGATTTCGATTTTTTTTGGTAAAACTACAAAAGACAATGGAATAAATGGTTTCAAATATGTTATCTTTATTTTTAAAGAAAAATAGCAAACAAATTTCCCTATTGGGAATGAAGTTCAATTGAAAGATACGGTAAATCCTCCTTGAGTTTAGTAAAGTGACAACATTTACAATTTTCTTGACCAAACAAAGATGACTAGACGGGCTCTGTCTGTAATGCAGCCAGCTGCAAAAAAGGAAAATCCATTTTCCTTTTTTCCTTTTTTTAACATCGATTGTCATTAATAAATCCGATTTAGATTTAAAATCGATTAATTGCACAGCCCTACCCCCTGCTCTTTTTGAAAGTCAGTCATCAGAAACAGGACTGTATTGTAGTTTAAAGGATTTATTGCAAGCTTGCATCACCATCTGCTGCTCTTCCAGAAAGCTAATCTGCTTTCCTGTTTGCAGACAAATTGACTAAACTAATGTACTGATTGGTTGATTTATCTCGGTATTGTTTGTCCCAGGTACCGCTTGACGCGCATCATGGTGGACAACCAGGCCGGTCCCAACAAGAACCACACGGTGGTGTTCCTGGGATCGGAGAAGGGCATCGTCCTCAAGTTCTTGGCAAAGATGAACAACGGCTTCCTCAACGATAGCCTGTTTCTAGAGGAGCTCAACGTCTACAACCCTGACAAGTAGGTACTGTAGCTGTGGAAGAATAACACATGGATACGGTTGCTATGAACAGAGGAAGGTCGTTTTTTTTTTGTTTTTTTTTTCTTGTGTGTGTGCGTTTTCAAGAGAGAATGCGTTTAATTTTGTGAGTTTCCACCATTTATCCTCTGAGCCAACCCACCAACCCACCAGCTCCATCACTAGCAGTTAGTTCCCCTGACTCAAGCTCTGTAGTAAAGCCAGCCAACCAGATGGCTACTCTATCATTTAAAAGAGTTTTATCAGGTTACACTCAGCCCGACCACAGCTACTAAATTAAAGACATAGACACTAAGGCTCTGGATAACATACTACTGTGGTTCCCGACCGCAGCGGGGCTCAGCTCCTCCATAATGTTAGCTGATTAAAGGAAACACACGCACTCACACCAAGGTCTGTGTTTGTCTTCAGAGCCAGCCTGGGATCTCTTTCTAATATGTTACATGTCTTTGGGTTTTTGCGTTGTATAGATGGGAGTTTGTTTCCACGAACTCGATACAGATGGGCGAGCATTGTTAGATCCTATAACGGTAAAACAAAAACAGTATCAGGGCATAAGAAAAAGTCAGCCTGGTCCAAACAAGGAAAATATTTGGTTTTGGAAGTAATGGATGATGGGGAATTCAAACAAAGAAGGTAATTAGTCAATCCTAGTTACTGTAGAAGAGATGGGAAGCTAAAAGGAGCAAGTTGGGAGGGAGGGAGCGTTTGAGGTCTCATATCTGACATGCAGTGATCATATGGTGAGATGGATGGTAGGGGAAGAAGGGCAGGACTCTCTCCTCTCTCCTCTCCTCTCGCCGTGGCTCCTTTGTTTCTCCCCTCTCCCCTGTTGGCTGAGGCCAAGCATCCGTCGGCTGCCATCTGGCTTCGGTCATGTACAGTAAGTGACTTTGCTTCCCTGCCTGCGTGGCTGGATCAGAGTAGGCCCGATTGCCGTGCATTACGCAGTGTAGATGGATCCTAAGCCCTAATTGAGAACGTTAATGCTGGACCAGAGGCTCTGTGAAGGGGAGATTAAATCCCAGGAGCCGGATGGAGAGAGGAGTGCAGGGAAGAGGAGGCATAGAGCGATGCTTGACACACCCCAGAGGGATTAGAGCGTGCTCCTGCGGGGACAAAGACGCCTAACATGGGATGGAGAGGTAGTGGCGCGAGAGGGGTGGGGGGGTTTAGTTTGTGGATTTTACAGTTAAGTGCTGCTGACTGCTCACAGTGCCCATCTGTCTGTTTATCTGTTGTATCTGTATCACCCCTTTCTTTATCTCTGTTTATCTCCCTCTGCGTTCCTGACCTTGTGCGCTCTTCTCCCGCGTCAGCTGTGTTCTTGCTGACCTTACAGTTTGCCTGTCTGAAACATCTTAATCTGGTCTTCTGTTTTTTTTTAAAGGACCACTTAAATCTCTGTTAGGTTTTATTTTTCGTTTGGCTCTGAGTGCTCCCTTTAAGCACCGTATGATAAGAGAAAACTGCCTCTAATCTCTGCATGACCCTCTCTCCCCCGCCCCGGCCAGGTGCAGTATAGACGGTGTGGATGACAAGCGCATCATTGGAATGCAGATAGACACCAAGAGCCATGTCATGTGGGTTGCTTTCACCTCGTGCGTGGTTAAAGTGCCACTGTCTCGCTGTGAAAGACATGGGCGGTGCAAGAAGTAAGTCTCATGCTCGCATGTCAAATCATCATTCTGACTCAGATTTCTTTTGAACAATTGTGAACAGGATTACAGTGTGCGGTGTACGTGAGGGAGTGATTCATGGTGTGTGTGACTGTGCTCCAGGTCCTGTATCGCCTCCAGGGACCCGTATTGTGGATGGGTGTCAGAAGGCGCCTGCAGACAGGTGGTTGGCAACACCAAGTAAGTGAGCGCAGGTGCAATCATAAGAGAGCAGAAATGCACATGATAGTCTTTTGAATAGATATGTTTTAAAGAGTATTGAAAAAGAAACATAATGGAAACAATCAGAGGTGCAATAAAAACTACATTCCCCACCACACACACACACACACAGGCACGCGCACACGCACACGCACACGCACACGCACACACTCACACACACACACGGCATCTGAATTCTTACTTAGCTTTAACACCAAAGTGCTGAAAGATTGTTTTGTGAATAAAATAATACTTCAGAGGCCGTTTGTAGAAAGGCTGGAGGTTTTGAAGGGTTTGTTGGATAAAAGAAAATCTGATTAACAGTCAAGCCCAAAACTATGAAGAAACCAATAACAGAACTTTTATGAACCAATAACAGAACTTCAAAATCAATTCTGGAGCAGACAGGCAGTCGCATATTGAACTGCAATCTTATTTGAGATACCAAATCACTTAGTCCAAACTAATCTTGCTCATAGTGGTAAACTAAGTGTTATGTTTTGTACAAACCTGATAAAGCTTGATATTTATTTTGAACTCTAAATGATTTTGGATGAATACAGATAACATTTTAGTTCTTGAAATTGCAAAGTGTTGTAAGGTAAGTGGGTGCAGCTTTGAGCTGGACATCATAATACCTGACAGCCGGTGGGTGTTGAGTTTTAAATGTAGGGATTCTGATATCCGCTCTTTTCAAAAACGGATAAAAAGATACCGTCTCAGGTTGTGTGGCTGTAACCCTGCGGACTGGGAGCAGTGACCTTTATGCCTCAGTTAACCTCAGCTCTCCTCCCTACCAACTGCTTTGTAGAGATAACAGTAACACTGTTCTGCTATAGTGAAAAGTCAAAAGAGTTTTTTGGACGGGTGGCAGGACAGCAGCAAGAAATCATTCGTCCATTAATGTGTGACTTTAAATTGGAAGAATCTCTTTTTCTCTTCTAAAAATCATGTGAGCAAGGACTTTCAGACTGGCCAGAGCAGTTGTCCTCGCGCACAGTCAATACAGATAGCTGCAAATATTTACACACCAATTAAAAAAAAAACAAAAAAAACATTAAAAGAAATAAAGTCATAAATAAATCACTGTCCTACATTTCCAGTGAAACTGCTTTTTTGTTTGATTCTGTTTTGTTTTTTTCTGCACTGCCACTACACCGAATGAGTCCTAAACTGCTCCAAAATACATTGTTCTCTGATACTCTTACTTTATACATACAATATGTTTTGCACAGAAAATACCACATGCATAGTTTTTCTGTGCTCTGACTGTTCGTGCATATGGATCCTGGTCTCAGTTGAATTTAACTATTAAAACGATATTCCACTTTTTTTTTTTTATATGCTCAGCACCAATCCTCGATTTAGCTCTCAAAAGTAATGGTGTGTTAGTGCAGTTACCTCGAGCTGAAGGGGTTGTTGGAAAAATGAGTGGAAGGAAAGTGTTGTTTGCCCCAGGCTTGGGGTTGAGTACGCAATCCTGGGGAAAGTTTGATGGCCACAGCAACTATAACATTGTGGCTGTAGTTATGCTTTCTGAACAAACAGGGTATGGAGTTTTGTGGTGGAAAAACATTTTACAGATGAAGTCATAACAAAAGAGCCACTGCATCCCTGGTCATTTGATGATGAATGACTTTGATTCCCCTGCTGCAAAGTGACTGGTCTGCTATGCCAATGCGCCACACGCACACATAAACGCGCGTAGCGAAAACACAGACCTATCCATCCTATTATTGGTATGCAGAGCTGAAGCAGTGCACAGTTCTTATTAAGTTTCCACTTCGGAACAGGAGCTGACAGAGAAGCATTAAAAGGGCAGATGACCTCGCCCCCTCACTGTTGGTTCGTGTTTGTTTTTCAGCATCATTTTCACTCCATCGTTCCTGTATCATAGTCTTCCTCTTTTTCAAGCCCTCCCCTTCTTTTCTTCTTCCATCTGGCCCTGATGCTAGCATGCCAGATTCCCCATGTGGAGTTATGCCTCTTATACCTGCTGCCTATAAACAGCTTGCACTCTGGTCTCCTGCAATATGGTCCTTAGTCACCCCCCTGTTCATGCATATGATTGCATACGATTCTGAATGGTTGTTATTTTGTAAAATTATAGATACACATTTGTTTTGCTTTAATCAGCATATCAAATGAGCAGACTTAGATAAAATGTGCTCATATACCGGTTTGCGACATAATGAGAGCCCATTCCTTAATAATGAAAGCCATGATTCAAAATGAATGGCTTGAAAACAAATCTGCATACTGTACTTAGTTCATGCTATACATACAGTAATTGTCTTACTATGCAGTTCACGTCTTTTCTGAATAATTAAAATTAATATGCCTGACCCAAATTTTTGTGGAACTGCACTTCTCATATAATAATCACATCTGATGCAACGTAATATAAAATAGGTTCTTGGCTGCCTGCAGTTATGTACAGTGCGACGTGAATCTGATATAAATATTTATGTGGAGGCGATGGGATCTTAACCCAGAGCGGATCGTCTGGAGTGTCACATTCAAACACACTGCACGTCTATTGCTACAATCCCACCTCGATGGGACTAACGGCCTTAACCGATGGGTTCACTGCGTGGTTCATTCGCTTTTCATTTGTGCCGAGTAAGACTCAGACACTACATCTGTAGTATGAACACTCATTGATAATTCATGACAAGTCCACCGGGATTTAAACTTTGAAAATCTTCATTTCACCAGAATCTGCAGTGTTATTATCACAATAGCACAATAAGATGTTTTTCTTTTGGCAGGGTGCGATGATGATGTCTGTGAGTAATTCCCGTCAGATACCAGGAGTGCTTTGGCTGCACTTGTGATTACTGCAGTTCGGCTTTGCAACCCTGCGTCTGTGATTATGACTGTATGCTAAGTAAATCTGATAAGCTAATGAACTGAACCCCCAGATATTAAAAACAAGGATGCTGCTTTTGTTGTTGAGTAGCTGTTGTGTTCAATTTTGAAGGGGAAGTTTCTTATTATAAGGGGCAAATGATTACCATCACCCTCGCCTTTCCACTCATCCTTCAGCAGTTTCCTTTATTGCACTGAGAGCAGGTACTCGATCTGAAACAGTATTTTCGTTGGTGGTCCAAAATTGTTTGTCTAAGGCTCCGCTGCCTTTCAGCAAGAACGTTACATTGTGACAACTGTAATTTTGTTTTCAATTTTATTTGTCAGTGGTTTTGATCTTGTGGCTGCCTGGTGTACATGATGTAAACACAAAACAACAGGAATCGAGCTGGATGTCAAACCTAAAATCTCCACGGCCCATGTTTTTCACTCTGAGCGGTCCACATGGGATGGATGACAGTATTTTGCGAAATCATTCTTCTTCGTGCTATCTATAATTGCGTCCAGTCAAGGGTGATGAAGATGAATGGGAGGTGGACAGGAGGAGTGAAGAGGAGGGAGCTGAGGAGGACTGTGAAAAGCTGTCATGCGTGACTATGATCGCGGTTGACAGTTGGCTTGCTCTGTTTCAACGATCCCCCTACAAGCCACATTGGTGGTGTTTCAGGGAGAAAGCGGATCGTGGTACAGGCTACATCAGAAAATATCATCTCCCTGTAAGTCATGGGATGGCCTTCAAGTCTGGTTACCCACCACTGCTCTGTTTTTGCCTGCTTGGTTATAAAAACGCTCGTATCTTAGCTGAAACTAGATAAAGCCTGATCAAGTGTACAAGCAGTGCAAAGAAACTGGGAAACGGCTTACTTTTTTCTTCTTAGTCAAGAGATGAGATGAATTCAGTATTAGGCTCTCATTTATCCAGAATAAATTAGAAGTTGAAAACAGCAGCAGCAACAGCTGGCTGTCTAGCTCAGACTATTACTAAAACCTAGCAAAACTGTATATATCTCACCTAACTCATGTCAAGAAAGCCCAAAAGGAGACTATTGATTCGTTTTTCAAATCATGCCTTTAAGTGGGCAGTGGTTACAGACAACAGCGTGGCCTTGCAGGTCTCCATGTTGGCAACAGAGGTGAACTGTTGTGGGCTCCTGAGCAGAAAAATGTCAGCTCACTTCTCCTAGTGTAAAGCCTGAATTATGGTTCTGCGTCAAACCAACGCAGAGCACACGGCGTTGCCGTGACGCCGTCGTGAACACTTCGGACTTCTCCGTCACTCCATTTCGCCGCGGTGCAGTACCCCCCGTGACCGCTAATTTGCGATCATTTCCTGAATGGTTTATCCAACTTTTTCCGGTCACAGTGAATCAAAGAGATAAGGACAACTATTTTGCAAAAAACCAAAACAAAAAAAATCACACATACACGAAGAAAAGAGCGCTGAAAGTTCACGACTGCTTCAAACCAGAAACTGGAAATGCGTTTCTTCCAAGCGAACCAATCACAGCCCTCTCCGTCTGCGTTTGGTCTGCGGCGCCTCGACGCGTAGTTACAATTTTCGGGAGGTGCACGTCAGTGACGGCGTGTGGTCTGCGTCAACGCGTACCACACGCCATAGGCACGGCGTCATTTTGACACAGAACCATAACTCAAGCTTAACTAGTGATGTGTTAAAAGCAGAGGACTAATTTTGGTGTGTTTCGTGAGATGTATACCGGCGAATAAAAGAAAATTGCGTAGCTGTCAAACGAAACATAAATCTCTGTTATCAGCATTTCTTTTCAGCAAGTCCTGCAGCAGCTCAGGATTTACTTCATGCACTCACAGAATCCGTCCTCCGGGACACCTGCTTGTTTGATTTTGACCCGTAAGAGGGCTCTCCGCAGCCTGCGCTGCGTGCAAACGTCGGGTACGCTGTGTTCGCTGTTGTTTTTTGTAGTAGCCTTCTACAGCTTTGTGCTAGGTGTGGCGGTTTTTCCGTTGCTGACCGTGATGTCTCTGTTCCCCGCAGATCAGCCTTCGAGCAGGACGTGGAGCATGGTAACACAGATGGCCTGGGAGACTGCCAAAGTAAGCAGGCCCTCTTCACTCTTATCTATCCTCCTCTTTTCCATATCCCTGCCACCATTCTGTCTCCGGCTCTTCTCAACCCTCCGCTTCCTTCTTCACCTTTTTCTCTCCCGTCTGTTTGCCCGTACAATCCTCTCTTTCAGCCTTTTCCATCCATCTGCTCCTTTCTCTGCTCTCTGTCCTTTTTCTTGCTGCTCCTCTGGTCTCCCAATCAATAGCGAGTTGTGTCCCATTTTGGTAAAGACTTGGTTCCGTCTTGCGATTCGCCTATATAATACAAACATTCAGAGCCGGACAGAGAGGAGATTTTATGAGTGAGGAGTCACAAGGCTCATTTTGAAACACAAAACAAGACAGGGCTCCGAACCAAATTAGCCTGAAGCCATGAAAGGTCTCTTTTTACTCCTCTCGTTTGGAGATGTTATATTTGATCTTTTTGTGTTCGGAAAAACTGTTTGGACTTGCAAATGTGACGCCCCTGTTGATGCTCTACTGAGCTGCTTGTTTTTTTATAAAACAAAACTTCAAAAGTTCATAAAGGTTTCCTTTCAAATGTATCTGTATGTTTATTCAAGGGAATCTGCAGCGTAGGACTCTCATCAGCTGCAGGGACCGTATAGACACTCTGATTAGAGTGAGGAGAATATCGAGCAGCCAGTCAATGCTGAATTACTTTAAAAGTCATAGCCTTTCAGCATGTTAAGCATATGAGCCCCTATTCATGCACACAGTAACGGGTTTTCCTTCCTTTCTCTTTCTTTCAGACACATTTGTGGCGCTGAATGGTAAGTGTCCCGCATATACCACACGAGCAATCAAATAACCAATAGAAGTTGCATCACTTTCTTCCCTTAAATCTTTAACTTCCGCCACACCTCCTTTACTCAGTTGATCACCCCCTCTCAAGGAAATGAAAACTCCTCCCACAGAGTTATTAATGACTCAAGGTTTTCACTGGATTGACTTTATTCCTTCTTTTTGATAGACGTCCCTTCCCGATACGAAGGTAATGAAAATAATGAAGGTTGGTCGTTTTCACTCCTCAGATTATTTTCTCCTGCCCTAGTCCCTTTTATGTTTAGAGTAAACGCCGTAGAACTAGAAACCAGTTAAACACATCTGTTGCTGTTCTGATTCTGATTCAGTCCTGCCACACCTTTTCTCCCTCAAAGCCCTCGCTGCCCCATCCTGTCATCCTCTTTCATCCCCTTTGCAATGGCATTAATTAGCTTAGACATTTGACTTTGTCATTTACATGGATCGAGCCACTAAAACACACAAACACGCATGTACGTATATATATATATATATGTATATGTATATATATATATATATATATATATATATATATATATATATATATATATATATATATATATATATATATATATATACACAGGACTGTCTCAGAAAATTAGAATATTGTGATAAAGTTCTTTATTTTCTGTAATGCAATTTAAAAAAACAAAAATGTCATACATTCTGGATTCATTACAAATCAACTGAAATATTGCAAGCCATTTATTATTTTAATATTGCTGATTATGGATTACAGTTTAAGATTAAGATTCCCAGAATATTCAAATTTTTTTAGATAGGATATTTGAGTTTTCTTAAGCTGTAACCATGATCAGCAATATTAAAATAATAAAAGGCTTGCAATATTTCAGTTGATTTGTAATGATTCCAGAATGTATGACATTTTTGCATTACAGAAAATAAAGGACTTTATGACAATATTCTAATTTTCTGAGACAATCCTGTATATGTATATGTATATATACACAGCGTCTTGTCGCAGATGTTTCTCTCCCAATCAACACAGCACAATCACCCCTGGGTGTTTGGTACAGTTTTTCCCACTCACTAATTTTTAAAGAATGATGAACAGATGTAATTGGCCTGCAGCAAAGTCACTCTCATCCATCGTACCCGCACCTTCACTCACTTCCACCTCGGTTTGGTTTTTAGTGAGTCCCACACACACACTCACACACACACACACACACACACACACACACACACTGCCTCGCAGCTGCCAGATCAGAATGGGCAGATCCATGCTGAATGACAAAAATAGATATTTTGAAGTGCGTCCAGAAAGCCCTCTCTCTCGCCCTCTGTGGCTGTAGCCCCACTGTGATTTTCCCTCCTTTTGGAGATCCAGGGTCATCGAAAAAGCATCTGTGTTGGTGCACCCCCCCACCCCACCCCCACACCCCTGTTGTGCTGAATATGCTCCCACAGGCTTGGCTGTGTGTTTACAGACACACACTCACACACACACACACTCACGAACACACTCATACAGGCAACACCCAGTTTACAACACAACCCACCAAACAAAGTGGCGGCCATCGCCTCAGACTCGCCGTCTATCTGTTGGTGGTTGATATGGATTTGAAGATAAATATTTGCCCCTTTCTCCATTCTCCTCTCTCCAGACCAGACATCCTAGCCTCCCTTTTAATCTGCTAGAAGAGAGAGATGTGCATCCGTTAGCAATTTAAGGCTTTTTTTTTTCCCCCCTTCCTGATCCGTGGAGGAGCACCGACCCTCGGAGGTTTCTCTATGTGTGTCATCTGCCTGAATTGCACTTCCCCTGGCGGTGGGGGAATGAATTATAAAATAGGCCTGTCACACTAATCTCTCAGCCTTGGGCCAATAGTTAAATAAATCATTTTAATGATTGCCACGCCACACAGAAGAGGAGGAGGCTTTGGGTGTTGTGTGTGGGTGTCTATTATACATTGTGTACCAGCAGCGCATCTTCAAACACAAACCATAAACACATATTAAACAGGAACGTGCACATCCTTAAACAGACCCACATGCCGTCAGAGAGCTTGTCAAAGCGGTAACTCCGGGTTGGGCTCACGAGGGGCTGCCGATAAATCTTTTCACTCCCCATCCTGGGAAGCATTCGTGTGTTTTGCAAACATGTGGTTAAAGATGATTAGAATAAGTACAATATAGAACTTTAGTAAAATCGTGTAGGGTGGCTTAAGTGTAGGCATGTAGGATGCTAATGTGATTATCACGGCGCGAAAAATAAATAAGTGAACAAAGCTTATGCATGAATTATGCTTAGGAGAAGGAGAAACTCGGAAAGGCAGATGCAGGAAAACTGTGCGAGGGTTGAGTTGACGGAGAGAAGATGTTTGATCCATCACCCACACATCAAAGAATTACAGCGTATTCATTTGACAGGGAGACTTGTTTGTTGTTCAATATTTGCTGCAGAATGCTTCAATCAATCGGAAGAAGTCTGGTTTGTTGCCCAGTTCATCCAATCTTCATGAGAAAAGATACCAAACCCCAAACTTCCCCGCAAAATGTTCCTCACGTCTAAGCCAACTGGCGTAAAAGCTCCTGCTAAGTAACTATTCTTTAACTATATTATTTACTCTGCAAAAAAAATCTGCAAAAGAAGAATCTCTCAAGCCATCAACAAGTTGTACGTGGCAAAGATTTCACCTAAAACGAAAGAACGACTAAAAAGCTGGAAAGCATGAAAAAAGAGGGGAGCTAGTGGCAGTTTGTCAGAATAAACGCGGAATAATTAATAATTCTCTTTCCATTTCCTGTTTCAACTTCAGCAAACGTTATAATTTGAAGTTAGAAAAGTTGTCTCCGTGCATCAAAGCGAATTTAACATTGCTACAAAGATTGATTGAAAAGTTTGATTCAAAGAGAGGTTGAAAGGGAGAGCAGGAAGAACACGAACAGGGTTGGTGCTTTGTACTTGAAAGGAAGTTACAGGCAGTGTTTCCAACAGGAGCGAAGGTGAAAATGTATTTTTTTTTCTGACATATGAAAGGTAGGTTATTGTAAAAAGAAATACAGCTGTACTTTATGCTGACAGATACGACAGAGTTCTGACATGTCAGAATGAAAAGAAAACACATTGATCCTGATAAACACAGACACACTTCCATGCACATATTTATTAATGGGTTGCCAAGGGTAACCAGGGAAAACACTGTAACTCACACAGCCCATCACCTGTCCCTGTGTGTGTATATAAATGAAGAGCGAGTATACCTGTGTGCGTGAGCACCCCGGCTGGCCTGTGCCCTCCCCGTCTACCGCGAGCACACCTTAACCTGTGTTGTGTCCGGCAGGCCACCATCACCACCACCGTCACCACACCCTCTCAGTTCCCACCCCGGCCTTCCCCGAGGCCGCCGAGGGCCCGCTGGGGCGGGACCGCATGGTGGAGCGCAAGGATCCCCCCATCAGTTCAGACAAAGGGCAGGACCCCTACATGGCCGTGCCCTCTCAGACTCAGCCCGAAGCCAATGGTAAGCCTTGGAACACAACCGTGAGCGGTCAGTTCGGTCCACTGTCACCTGTGGCAAGGGACTCATGGGAAAGGGTGAAGTGGAAGGGAGGGGCTTACGTCTATGCAAACGTAGCGCTGCTAGGCTGCTTCCAGCTGACAATGTGCAGAGATAGTAAATGGCTTTCTCTCATGGAGACAAATTGCCTCACGTCGCGCTTAAAAAAGGTCCACAGAAACATAGGGAGCGCAACCGTACAGTGTCTACACGTGCAGGTACATGCACATACGCATTCAGAGCTCATTAAGATGCATTTACACACACACACAAATGTCCCCAAACACACATGCATGTTGTAGGGTAGATTTATTATCCGTGGACTCTAATGTCCCACAGGAGATGTAATATCCAGACCATTAGACTCTGAAAAAGGGAGATGGCGGTGGGTATTTATTCTCTAAAGAAGATGGCCCGGTAGACCCTGGCTCAGTCGTGCTTTGCGACACAGTGACACGACATTGAACGCCCTTTTTCTCCTGTGTTAACAACCTGGCTAATGCTGTGCCGCCTCAAGGACAGCTCACTGGATAAATGAGTCAGAGTGAAAAGGATAGAGGGGGAGGAGTCGAGAGGGACAACACATGTTGGAGGGGGGATGGAAAAAAGGTCTTTGCAGCGCTGCTATTTCATTACAATAAAACAGGCAGACCCATTACACATCCCATTAAAACAACAAGCAACATGTGCCTGCTACATAGTTTATGCAGCCATAAGAACCACTGTTGCTTTGAGGAGATATTGATCAAAACAATTATTGGCCTTTATCATAAGCAAATGCATCTTCCTGTAGATCTACTACTGCATTAATGAAGACAGACAGAAAGCCACCTGGGGCCGAAATACAACCTGAGAGAGAGCACACAATATATCTCCTCATTCACATGAATTGAAAAGTCTGTGAAGAGCTGAAGGTTTGAGAAATAAGACTGATTGCTTCATTCCCCCTGAGTTGAATAAATACATTTAATCAAGTTAAAAGTTGCTTGGGAATGTTTCTGAGATATAAAGTTATCACACGAAAGCTATAAAAAAGTTGTCTCATTTTGAACACCAAAATAAACGTTCGTTCCGTGCTATTTTTTTTCTGTCTGTGGTATAACCAGAGGCGCAGCGGTGAGTGCAGCGTGTCAGCTGGAAGCAGTGAGGCACCAGTGGGTAGATCCAAGCACAATGGTGGCAGAGTCTTCAGACAGCATGGCCACAGGCAGCATCACAGTGTGCTGTCGCCCCCTCCCCCTGTTGCCTTTACCTGAGCAGGTGTAGTCTTACTTGGGCCTCATAAGGAATGCCAAAAAATGTGTAAAAGCTGTCATTAAAGCAACTTTTTCCATAAAATATTTTTCTTTTTTTTTTGTTCTTTTTTTTTAAGGGGGGGGAATGTTTTTTCATGCTCAGGTAATGGCATAAGGGCTTCACATTTCAAAACAATGCTTCCTGCTGTTTTATTATTTGTCTTTCTGTATGATCATCGTTATTATTATTGTATTATTTTTTATTTGACACCTTTGCAGCTTGTTTTACAGTCTATCAGTTCAATTTCAGCTCTCAAGTATTTCGTTTCTCTCTGAAAGTCAGCTCTGATGACGTCGTTTTGTTTGTTTCTGTCTTTCTGTTTTGATTTCTCGCGAGACATTTCTGATATTTTGCATGGCTTGGTTTCCGATTACGTCCTTTATTTTTTTTTATTTTTTTTTGCAATTTATATATTTGCCTCTTTCCTGTGTTTTATCGCTTTGATGGTATTAAGCACAGATTTGCCTCCATACAGCTTAATGCTTTTGAGCATGGCAAACACCTCAGCCAACAGTGCTCATTTCCCGCTCCACCCATCCTGCCTCCTCTTCCTTCCTGCCGCCCTTCAGCATTAACGGCTTCAGGTGTCAACTGTACTGTGAAAACTTGGCTAACTGACTGTGTTTGATGCATAATGGGAAAAAATATGTCAAATTATTATGGAAACCATGTTTTTCATTCACTTTATCTACATTTTAATTGCTATGGATAAATCCATGCTGCTCATTTGGGCAGGAGAAATAAAGAAAAAACAATCTTTTTGTGTGAGCCAATATATAATATTATATCCAAAGTAATTTGCAAGTGTGCTCTTGACTTTTGGAAGAAAACAATATTAAAATCCCATCTTACTTTTACATTTGCAGTCGAGACAGTAATATCTTATCTGCTAATGAACATTGCAGTGCTGCTGATATTTATTAGGCCAACACCACCAGAGTAATTAGAAATGCTGCGAGCATGATGAGTATTCACACACACTCTTGATATTCGGCACAGACAGCACCATTGTCTGGAATTCCAACGGGACCGGCACAATAACCGGGTGGTTGCTTGTGTTTCACAGTACATTTGAGCTTGGTGTTTGTCATTGGCTCCACTGTCTCTGTTAGATTTTCACCTGCTCTATGTTATCCTCTAGTACACGACTCTCTATTTCTGCCATAGCTCACCCTGCCCCCCCAAAAACCCCCAGCAGCCCTGCCTCCTTCCACCACCTGCTGCCATTGTGATCAGTCTCCCTTCCACAGGACCTCTCATCTGACTAGGATGGCATGTTCCAAGGCTGTACCTTACCTGGTGCAAATTAATTCCTGAACCAATTTATGGAGCCTCCCTCCTCTCCTCCTGTTCCTCTCTCTTCTTCTCTTCCTCCTCCTTTTCTGCATCTCCCCTCCCCGTGTATCTATTCTCGAACTGGAGCCATATCTCTTCTCCTGTCTGCAGCAATGAATTCTTGCCTCCCTCTCCTTTTCCTCCCTCTGCCTCTTTTCCTACTTGTCTCCCTCTCTCTGCCAAGCTCAGCTACATCCCGTCACCCCCCCCCCCCTTACATTCCCCCTCCCCCCAACGCCGACCTGTAGCTACTGCTGTGTTGCTCCAATTTATAGGTTCATTACGACAGCAGCTATCCAGAGAAAAGGGGGGGGGGGGGAGGAGAGGTGGAAGGAAATAAGGACGGAGGGAGACCACAGGGACAGACAGACAGGGAACGAGGGGATAGAGGGCCACATGATAAAGATTTATTAAACAGAAAAGAACAATAATGTAACAGCGAAGGTTATGTCGCCGATAAAAGATGGAGGGTCTGCAAAGTGGCTGTGAGAAATGAAAAAGATGATGGAGGAGAGGACAATCACGAGGAATATAAGATTTACTGGGGTATATAAATGAACAGAGTGGACACAATTTCTAGCTGTCCCTCCTGGTCGTTTGTTTCGATGGTGAGCTGTAATGACTATCTACATCCTCTTCCTTTTTTATGCAGACTTAGCTGAAATTCTTACAAGTCAAAAAAATTAAGCCATCAGTCTTGTAAAACCCATTTTCTTAGAAATTACACTTCAGTATAAGACACCTTTTCCAGTATCCTGCTTTTCAAGAAAAGATAATGTTAGGAGATATATATTGGCCTTTGCAATGAGCTGGTTAAGTCTTAAAGGAGCCGTCTGTAAGAAATGTCCAAAACTGGTACTGCAGTCACTTTCAAAATATTGTTGAGCGGCGTGTACCCTCCCCCTCCTCCCCCCGACCAGAGGTTGCCAGGTAGGCTGCAGAATGCAGCAGGAACGTAGGCTGCCATGGCTGCCATAATTAGAGCCGAGCTGGCAACCCGGATGCCGAAACAATACTGACTTGGTGATTGGGAGATAGGTGGAGGGTGGAGCTTCAGAAACAATACTGACTTGGTGATTGGGAGATAGGTGGAGGGTGGAGCTTCAGGCCAAAACAAAAAATGACAACATAAACATCAGTTGAGGGCTGCAACTCCTCTTTTTAAACTGAAATATCCTGGCTTGAGTGCTGTTGTCAGTGAAACACGTATTTGAAATTAACATGATTTTTAAATGTCTGTTGACATATCGGGGTCATTTTATGATTCGTTTTATTATTGCTCTTACATACAGCTCCTTTAAGTCTTAAATAAACTCCAAAGTAAAAACCGTTTCTAAAATTGTAGTTTTTTATCAAATCTATTTTTCACAAAACTAAAAGCCTGAACCAGGTTTTGTTTTAGGATAAGGCTTATGTTGAGGCAGCCAAAGCACCTGATTACGGTAGTCAACAGCAGCTTTAACAATTAAGTCTCATTATTATGGAAATAAGATTTTCCAACAAGATTTCAACTGTTGACATCTGATATTTTGTGAGACATGCTTCCGGTGTCATCAGTCAACAAAATGGGCGTTCTGGATACCCATCACTCTTGTAGATATGGACAGCAGCAGTCTAATGTGGGGAAGCGTTGCTGCCTGTCTGTGATAATAAAGATATCTTTGCTTCCATATGTGGATTTTGTCTCTGCACTTTTAGCTCATTACCAGGTAACACTCACTTAGTTTAAGCCCTTGATAGCAAATGTAATAGAGCTGAAAACACAATTTGGATGATAGAAGTGATCAGATGAATGCTAAAATGTACTGCTGCTATTCCTCTGCTGCCCGTGATGCCAAACGGAGCATCCTATATTGATAGTAGTGAGGGAAGATCAGGGAGCATGTGTCTGCGGGTGTTATTACAGATGAGGCAATCAATTATAAGAGAAGTGATACCACACTTGGTTTCCGTCCCCACGTTGTCAAATGTCAGGTTGATTTTAGTGGCTAGAGCTCAACATTAAACTTTAAAAATGCGTGTGATTGACCACACATGATCAAAACCTGTAAAATGGATAGATTTTTAAAGTTGGGAAATAATAATAATTAAAGCTGCAAGCAGCGATGAACGGGCCCTCGCACTCACGGCCACCTCCCCCCATAAGCATATCAGAAATGACACCACCCACGACTTCCTATGTTAAACCATTCAAAAGTTATAGCAGAAAAAAGGGACAACCAATCAGAAGAAGGGGCGGGGCTAATTCAGGCCAATGAAGGTCAAGGACTCCATACAGAATCTGATGACACCACCCACGACTCTCTATGTCAAACCATTCAAAAGTTATAGCAGAAAATCGGGACAACCAATCAGAAGAAGGGGCGGGGCTAATGAAGTCCAACGAAGCTTAAGAACTCATTACAGAGTCCCATGACACCACCCACGACTTCCTATGTCAAACCATTAAAACGTTATAGCAGAAAAAAGGGACAACCAATCAGAAGAAGGGGCGGGGCTAATTCAGGCCAATGGAGGTCAAGGACTCCATAAAGAATCTGATGGCACCACCCACGACTCTCTATGTCAAACCATTCCAAAGTTATAGCAGAAAATCGGGACAACCAATCAGAAAAAGGGGCGGGGCTAATTAAGGCCAACGAAGCTTAAGGACTCATTACAGAGTCCCATGACACCACCCACAACTTCCTATGTCAAACAATTAAAAAGTTATAGCAGAAAAAAGGGACAACCAATCAGAAGAAGGGGCGGGGCTAATTCAGGCCAACGAAGCTTAAGGACTCATTACAGAGTCCCATGACACCACCCACAACTTCCTATGTCAAACCATTCAAAAGTTATGGCAGAGAAAAGTATTCTAGGGGGCGTTGTTGAGCCGTTAGGCCACGCTCATTAATGCAAACCATGAAATATCAAATTTATCGCCAAGTCTGGCTTGCATGCAAAATTTGGTGACTTTTGGAGAACTATCAAATATGGACCAATCAGATGAAGGGGGGGTGCACTTGTTGGCGTCTAGCGTCGCCACGGTAACGCTTTTGAAAGAGAAAAGTAATGCGTGGTGTTGCAGGATGGAGACGCACATTTTGATGTATAACACACCTGGGTGCACGTTACGGTTCGGGCTGAATTAACTGCCGAAGGAATGGCATAAATTTCGCCAAAATGACACAATGTCTTCAAAATGGCCGACATCCTGTTCGGTTTCGGCCATGGCTCCAAGAGACTTTTCTTTAAGTTGTGCCATGATACAGGTGTGTAGTGATTTTCGTGCATGTACGTCAAACCGTATTGTGGGGCTTGAGGCACAAAGTTTTCTAGGGGGCGCTGTTGAGCCATTTTGCCACGCCCATTAATGCAAACCATGAAATATCAAATTTATCGCCAGGCCTGGCTTGCATGCCAAATTTGGTGCCTTTTGGGGAACTATCAAATATGGACCAATCAGATGAAGGGGGGGTGCGCTTGTTGGCGTCTAGCGTCGCCACGGTAACACTTTTGAAAGAGAAAAGTAATGCGTGTAGTCGCAGGATGGAGACGCACATTTTGATGTATAACACATCTGGGTTCACGATACGGTTCGGGCTGAATTAACTCTCGAAGGAATGGCATAAATTGCGCCAAAGTGACACGATTAATTCAAAATGGCCGACTTCATGTTCGGTTTCGGGCATGACGCCAAGAGACTTTTCTTTAAGTTGTCCCATGATACAAGTGTGTACCGATTTTCGTGCATGTACGTCAAACCGTATCGTGGGGCTTGAGGCACAAAGTTTTCAAGGGGGCGCTGTTGAGCCATTTTGCCACGCCCATTAATGCAAACCATTAAATATAAAATTTTTCGCCAGGCCTGACTTGGGTGCAAAATTTGGTGACTTTTTGGGCATGTTAAGGGGGGCAAAAAGGCCATCACTTTGTCAGAAGAAAAAAAAAAAAAATAATAATAATTAAAGCTGCAAGCAGCGATGAACGGGCCCTCGCACTCACGGCCACCGCCCCCCTAAGCATATCAGAAATGACACCACCCACGACTTCCTATGTCAAACCATTCAAAAGTTATAGCAGAAAAAAGGGACAACCAATCAGAAGAAGGGGCGGGGCTAATTCAGGCCAATGAAGGTCAAGGGCTCCATAAAGAATCTGATGACACCACCCACGACTCTCTATGTCAAACCATTCCAAAGTTATAGCAGAAAATCGGGACAACCAATCAGAAGAAGGGGCGGGGCTAATTAAGGCCAACGAAGCTCAAGGACTCATTACAGAGTCCCATGACACCACACACAACTCTCTATGTCAAACCATTCAAAAGTTATGGCAGAGAAAAGTATTCTAGGGGGCGCTGTCTAACCGTTAGGCCACGCCCATTAATGCAAACCATGAAATATCAAATTTATCGCCAAGTCTGGCTTGCATGCAAAATTTGGTGACTTTTGGAGAACTATCAAATATGGACCAATCACATGAAGGGGGGGCGCGCCTTTTGGCGTCTAGCATCGCCACGGTAACACTTTTGAAAGAGAAAAGTAATGCGTGGTGTCGCAGGATGTAGACGCACATTTTGATGTATAACACACCTGGGTGCACGTTACGGTTCGGGCTGAATTAACTGCCGAAGGAATGGCATAAATTTCGCCAAAATGACACAATTAATTAAAAATGGCCGACATCCTGTTCGGTTTCGGCCATGGCTCCAAGAGACTTTTCTTTAAGTTGTGCCATGATACAGGTGTGTAGCGATTTTCGTGCATGTACGTCAAACCGTATTGTGGGGCTTGAGGCACAAAGTTTTCCGGGGGGCGCTGTTGAGCCATTTTGCCACGCCCATTAATGCAAACCATGAAATATCAAATTTATCGCCAGGCCTGGCTTGCATGCCAAATTTGGTGCCTTTTGGGGAACTATCAAATATGGACCAATCAGATAAAGGGGGAGTGCGCTTGTTGGCGTCTAGCGTCGCCACGGTAACACTTTTGAAAGAGAAAAGTAATGCGTGTAGTCGCAGGATGGAGACGCATATTTTGATGTATAACACATCTGGGTTCATGATACGGTTCGGGCTGAATTAACTCTCGAAGGAATGGCATATATTGCTCCAAAATTATGCAATTAATTCAGAATGTTCAAAATGGCCGACTTCCTGTTCGGTTTCGGCCATGGCGCCAAGAGACTTTTCTTTTAGTTGCGACATGATACAGGTGTGTACCAATTTTCGTTCATGTACGTCAAACCGTTTTATAGGGCTTGAGGCACAAAGTTTTTTCTGTCGAACCAATCAGATGAAGGGTGGGCGCGCTTTTTGGCGTCTAGCGCCGCCACGGTGACGCTTTTGAAAGAGAAAAGTAATGCGTGTTGTCGCAGGATGGAGACGCACATTTTGATGTATAACACACTTGGGGGCACGTTACGGTTCAGGCTGAATTAACTTTCGAAGGAATGGCATAAATTTCGCCAAAATGACACGACTAATTCAAAATGGCCGACTTCCTGTTCGGTTTCGGGCATGACGCCAAGAGACTTTTCTTTCAGTTGTGCCATGATACAGGTGTGTACCGATTTTCGTGCATGTACGTCAAACCGTATCGTGGGGCTTGAGGCACAAAGTTTTCAAGGGGGCGCTGTTGAGCCATTTTGCCACGCCCATTAATGTAAACCATTAAATATCAAATTTTTCGCCAGGCCTGACTTGCATGCAAAATTTGGTGACTTTTTGGGCACGTTTAGGGGGGCAAAAAGGCCCTCCTTTCGTCAGAAGAAAAAAGAAAGAAAAAGAAAAAAAAAAAAAATTCCTACAGATACAATAGGGCCTTCGCACTGAAGGTGCTCGGGCCCTAATAAAAATTCCTGCAAATACAATAGGGCCTTCGCACTGCAAGTGCTCGGGCCCTAATAATAATTTTCCCCCCACAATTTCCTCTGCAGATTGTCTGGTATTGTTCAGGAAAAGAGTTACCAAGAATACTTAGGGGTGATGAGGTTACATATTGATTTAATACATGGTTTGGATTACTGAAAGACATGGTTAGGTTTAATTATTAATAAATACACAGTTGCCTTTCCAAGGTGTACCCCTGCCTTTCACCTGAAGAGAGCTGAGACATTCTCCAGCAGGTCCCTGTGACCCTGAATAGGAAGAAGCGGGTGTAAATAATGGATGGATGGAGTTACAGGTTAGCATATTGTATAACTATTGTTCAATACAACACAAGAGGCAACATCAACTGCAGAAATCTGGCAATTTCTGATGCCCCGCTATGTTTCAGAGATTTGGACAAATGTACCTTTTACACATTTACTTGTGAGACTGGGCAGTTATGACAACAAAAACACTGATAGCCTTCCCTGAATGCATTAAATAGCAACCTGTACACTGTACAACACTGTAGCGACTTTTTTTCCTCCACCTTTCATAATCAGGACATTTTGATGGCACATTGTCATTCTCACAAAAGCTACTGTAATTTACTTCAATATATTGTTTCCCTCCATGTCAGAGTTGGATGATAATACTAACAGCTCTTCTGCAAGAATTCATTTCAGTGCCATGAAGGCTGACACCTGTGTACCAAGGAGAGACTGGTAGATAGAAAGAGAGTATGACCTCACACAGGCAAGCATGCATATTGTGATAACTACTTACTTTTGTTCACGTTAAACTGTCTTGAATGCCACCACCTTACTCTCTGAAAACCAGCTAAAGGAGGATGTTTCGCCACTTTTATTGGCAATGCATGACAATGTCAGTCTTAAATGTTACATTTCACAGTCATGCAGAGTGGAGAAACTATAAAGTCAAATTCTGTTGTCAAACTTTTTGCCTTGATTTCAAAGAGTTTCTGTGTAAACACACAAATAAAGTTTGCAATGGTGGATTTAACTGCTGATGTATCCACATGTCGGGTGTGCTAAATCCAAAACAACCACACACTGCCAATTAGCACAGGATGCAAAGATTGGAGGGAGTGCAGGGTTCGGTTTGCTTTACTGCTAACTGGTTTTTAACAAAACCTAACCCAGTTTGAGTGCAATGGGACATTTAATGTCGGTAGTTTCGTATGTCCTTGCAGTTGAATGATTGAATTTAAGATAATCCAGCAAAAAAGGAGGAGACCCTAATGTAGTGGCCCTTTTAAGTTAAGGCAAATGCAGTGTTGTAAAGAAAACTAAATAAACTTACAGTATGACTCAGACACCTCCCCTACTGTACTATGTAGAGGTTTTGTGTTTTTTCCCGGCCAAAGATTCTGGTAGGCCTTTGTGTAGCCGATGAATTATAGTTGTGAGTTACAATAAAAACTGTACTGGATGTTTTCTCAGCATTACGCACTTCCTTGACTGACGTCAAGCCACAAGCCTTAATTTCCTCTGCTGATTAGCTTATTGTTCTCTTAGAAAGCCTTGTTTTTGAGACACATTTGCCGCCCCCCCTCCTCCGTTTCATGTTTTGGTTACGCGTTTCATTAAGACTTCTTTCCATTACCGGCCCCTCTAAAAAACTGTGATTTGTCTTTTGGCCGTGGGAGAATGATTCTCTTCTTATGACAGCTCATCCATTAGTGCTTTCTAAGCTCTTCTGACCCACATTTAGCTGTCATTATTTGCCTTTGAACTGAATTCTCACTCTCGTGTTAATGGCGTCCAGGAGCCATTCATCAGTGAAACACAAGCCGGGTCTTTGTTCTCTCGCGGTACTCCTCCAGAACCTTTGTCTGCTAAAACAGTTCCTCACAGTACCTGTATCAATGACAGGCAGGAGATCCAGAGATTAAACAACTTTCAGCAGTCGTGACATGATTGAGTACAGCAGAGTGGGTTACCATCACTGTACGAGTGATTCTTTCACACTTAACACAAATGACCAGGTGTCACAATGCAAACAAAGCAACCCTTGATTTCAGATTTTGGTTTGTGAACTTCAGAGAACTGCTCAACGGCTTGAGTGATGTCACTCACAGCAGTGAATCGCAGTGGCGTCAATTCAGTCAAAGCTAAGGTATGGCAAGGTTACGAGTCACAGAACTTAACTAGAGTATCAATCAACACGTCCAGCAAATACTCATCACAGAAGTCTGCTATGTAGCTTATCTGTGTGGTCAAGAAAATTGGAACATTTTCAAATGCAGTCTCGCTCACTGCAAAAACTCCAAATCTTACCAGGAATATTTGTTATTTAAAATGTCTCATTTTTAGTCATTTTTAGTCTCATTACACTTAAAACAAGAGTCATCGCCAAAAATATAACTTATTTGACCATTTTCACCTGTTTCAAGTAAATTTTCAATTGAAATAAGTAGAAAAATCTGCCAGTGGGACAAGATTTATCTTCTCATTACAAGCAAAACAAAATGTTATTTTAAGTGAAAATCTACTTGAAACAGGTGAAAATTGTTGTTTGAGTTTTTGGGTCTTGTCTTAAATGTAATGAGATTTTTTTGACTAAAAATTAGACATTTTAACTTGAAATAAGACAAATATTCTTGTTAAGATTTTGAGTTTTTGCAGTGTAATAACTTGTGAAATCAATCATGTTGTTCTGATTTGCATTTGTAGTTATTTTATATGTATTAAATAATAGAATAATCAATACAAATAGACAGAGTAATTCCATAAATGTATTTAAAAAACAAACATTTACATTTTCCCTTGAAGCCAAGGTGTGGCGGCTGCCATACCTTGGCATACCCAATTGACGCCCCTGGTGAATCGTAACGGCTCCATCAATGTTTCGCATGTTTTCACTCTCTTAAAATGTCCTCACTGATGTTTAAACTGGTTTTATGTCCTATGGTTGTTAAATATGCAGGGACATAGCCACAGGGTTAGGACATTAGTGCTAATACCTTAGGTACAAAATGATATAATTAGGGCTTTAATTGTATCTTAAACGGCTCATCAGTATGTGGTCCAGTGACTCACGGTTGTCTGATGAAAGCTTTAATATTAAATAATACTATTAATGCAAGTGTCTCTTCAGCACAAACATACACACGACTTAATGGGATAATATCCAAAGGGGGGGATTAAATAAGAATGAATGCATCACTCTCATCATCCAAGTTCCTTTATTCTTTTTGACAACAAGCCTGTCTCCGTCAAAACCCTCCTGCAGAGAAGGCACCGTTGAAACCAGACACTAAACATCTTCTGTTTTTCCTTTTTCGTTCTGTCCTCAACTCGTATTCACGGCCTTGTCTTTCAGCAGGAGACACATCGGTGAGTGCAGTTAAGGCCGATAAAGATTTTTTCTCGTTTATCAGACTGCGTGTAATGGACAGTCATCGGAGGTTAGGGCCCCGTTCCATAACCCCTCTGTGATGTTTAACTGACTTTGAAGTTTCCAACACAAAGACGAGCTCTGTGGGCTTAAGTCAGATGGTGCCTGTGAAAAGATTAAAAGAGTGCGAGAGTAGAGGAAGAGGAAGGAGCATTCACGCGTTCCCGTCACAGCAGATTACAGTATTTCTGATTCACGAGCAAATGCTGCCAACTCCGTCTGTTTCGGCTAGCGAGAGATATCTGAGTATCTGAGATATGTGTTTAATATCTGAATGTTGTGGCCCAGGGCAGAGTTAAATTAAAACCAGTTCAGCCACTGTGAAAGGCATCGAGCTGCGAGATGCCTCACAATACCGTCTGGAGGCAAGAGCTGAAACCAGATTATGAGTCAGTGTACAGGCAGAACCCCCAACAACGTGGACGTAAAGCAGGAAATCTGAGCGCGTTTGCTGAACTTTGATACTTCAAGGTTATGTTGAGGAAGTTTTGAAAAGTTCTGCCAAAATCTAGAATAAAAAAAAAATATAGCATTGCCACCTTGATTTAAAAGCTTGAAGTCCTTCGATACAACTGAAACAGCTGAGGTGTCCTCTGTGGCAACTTTTATTTCCTTTGATGTTGGAGAAACAGTTCCTTACAAGAGGAGGAAGTTTAAAAGGGTTTTCTTCTTGTTCTTCCTTTTGTGCTTCACGTAAGGCCTTGGGCCAGGAACCCTCTCCAAGTGTCAGTGCGAGACAGTTGAGTGATGGATGGAAAAGGAGAAAAAGTGAGAAAAAGAATGAAAGCTTTCTTCTTAATAAGTTGGGCAGAGCCATGCACGCACTGCAGGTCAAATAAGGTATTCATCTCGGCTCCTCCACCCACAATAAAAGACGAATGCAGCACCAAAGTTCACCTCCTGGAGGTGAGCCGACAATCACTTGGCTCAGCTGCCGTCTCACTTTGTCATTCGATGTTAAAAAAATAATATTTCAACTTTGGTAGCAAACATTTAAGTGTTACAGCAATTCATGACAGTTTTGATGTGTTCACTCAATCACAAGAAACAGCGATGATTGAACGTATTTACATTGAACAAGGATGAAAGAGAGTTTTGCACAAAGTGTTCATGTTCCCACTTTTATGTTTAAAACAGATCTTTTTTTTTTAAAGATTTACAAAATTAAAGAAAGCCAAATTTAACCCAACCCAAAAAGTCTTGAATGGCACCCACCACCTCAGAAAACTCACAAGGTGGTTGCACAGAACCAAGCACCTAAAAAGGTCAGCGAAAGGTAAGAAGTTGGAGAGTTATGGGGGAGAAAGGGAAGCCAACCAAGTTTAAAAAAAAAAAAAAAGAAAAAATTGCAGCAAAGAAAAATTTCTCTTGCTCTCAGATGTTAAAGTGTGAGACGAGAAGCAGACGCGTCGTCAGACAGCCAGGCCGTTTAGCCATGAGCTTTTGCAGCGCAGCATTTGTTAAGCCCGGTGCTTTGCTGCAGATAACGCTCATCACTTCTCACACAATCCATTCGGTTTAACACGTCCCGGGTAAGAAATGATTTTGGACAAGAGAGGGGTTTTCAAACCTTGTGTTTAACAGTATGATGCCTGGCCTCTCCCACAACAAAGAGGGAAGTTTGGTTTTCACAGCAGATGAGCAAATGTGACAGCTCCTTTTTATGGAGGCTGAGATTCAATGTCAACTCGGAGATTTAAGTACTTGTGTTGCTCTCTGCTTTATTTCAGTTTAGGAAATGGATTATAAGGTTATGTTGTTGGGACAAGGGAAGTATGATAGCAGTTAGTGACGATGGATGCTGTTTTAAGAGGGTCTGGATTTCACTGCGATTAGAACAGATCACCAAGCTTTCTCTGCGTCTGTGTTATGTCTCGGTGATGAAGATCAGATCAGATCAGAGTTGCTTGGTGACACAGTTAAGCTGAGGAACTCAACATAATCACCTCTTCAGGGTTTTAGAAAACTGTTGCAACTAACACTTTGTTTTATAGCACTCTTTTGAAAAGCCGAACCCTCAAATTGAATCACTAATGATTTGCAGGAAGGAGGAAAGCAGTGATTCATGGAAGGAGCCTGTAAAAAATCAAACAGGAACTTGGCTGAACCAGCTCATATTTGTAGGTTTAATTCATGTTAATACATCCGTTTCATTCCTTTTGTATTTAATTCAACTTTTAATATTGCGTTCCTCCAAGTAGAGCTATTTAGAAAATTTGGAGCCGAACAAATCAACTGGAAAAAAGGAACGTTCACAAGATGCTTTTTTTTTTCTTTCTTACATCGCCTTGGAGGTTTTTCCTTTTTATTTCAAAGAAAACCAGAGGTTTTTCAGAGATTTTGTTTTGTTGAGATTTTAGTTTTACAAAGCCATACTAAACATGGTTATCAATCAGAAAAAGGTGGAACAGAGTATAGAGCTGACCGGTTTCAAGCAGGAGACGTCAAATGTTCGTCATACAGGTCATTTCAAATTTAATTTCAAAGCCTGAATTCCCTCTTTGTCCCAAGCCTGAATTGAATTCTTCTTTCTCTTGCTGGTTGCTGCAAAATATCACTCATCTCACCTCATTGAAAAACAAAACTGGTCCTTTTTCCATCTCAGAGCTCAATAAGAGATTGTTGGAGGCAGAAAAAGTGAAAAAAAAGTTTAGCCAAGAGGCAAGACTCTTTTTTTCTGGATTATCTATGTTCCTTCCCCATGAACTATGGGTTAGGGACAGGAAGAATGAGATTGTGAATACAAGCAGCTCTATTGGGTGGCTGGAGATAGGATGAGCAGTTCCACCATTTGGGAGGAACTTGAAGCAGAGTCACTGGTCCTCCATATCGAGAGGACACAGTTGAGAAGGTTAGAATACCTCCTTGATGCCTCACATTTTCAGCTGGAAAGAGGTTCTAGAGAAGACCCAGGCCATGCTGCAGATGTCACCCCCCTCAGCTGCCTTGGAAATGCCTAAGGATTCTCCTGGAAAGGTTGGAGGAGATGGCCGGGGAAGAGGGAGGTCTGGACCTCTCTGCTTGGGCCGGTGCCTCCGCCACCTGAGCTCAGATCAGAAGTTCATGGACGGATCCTAGCCATTTAAGCTGGGCATACACTTTGCGATATTCGTTTGATTCAGCCCCATCTCAAACTGCACGACTAGATCGCTGAGTTTAAAAGTTCACAGCCCACGATTTATGGTCTCACACTGTATCACCCGATGCTCTGATGCGACCCGTCTGCTCACACTATACGATCATAATCCTCACCTCGGACTTCTGTGTACTGGAACTGTACCGTCAAAAAGAAGTGGAAGATGCTCAGCAAAAACAAACGCGCTGCCTTAGCAATTTTTGCCATTCTGTGTGGCGATAAATGAAAAAAGATTAGACAACGTCGTGATTGGACAAGGAATTGGCTGGGCAGACGTGGGAAATGCGTTTTTTTTTTTTCTGCTATTAAAACATGATTTGTAATGCGAATTTGCAACACTTTAAACTACAAATAATAGTTTTTGACGTGACATCAGAGATTGCGCATGCTCTCTGTGAAAGGATGAGACCAATCGGGTCGTAGCTGCTTCAACTGTGTGATTCCTTCACGAGGAGAGACCAGGATTTCAAACACGTTTGATTTTCTTGCGAGCACACGATTTGTGATCGGGAGCTCGTCGTGAGGTGTTAATCTCTCGTCGTTACCCCACGTACACTGCACGAGGCACGACCAACGATTCGAAATCTGGCCCAATCCCAAAAAATAGTCACACGAGTGGAAAATGGGTTCTAAACGAGCCGACAATCGCACAGTGTCTGCCCGGCTTTAGTGTGTCATCGAACTGGGCCGTCTTATATAATTAGTGACTGCATAACATTTTGCATCTTGCATCAGCGTTGTGACTAGCATTGTTCTCTTTTTCCAGTTCTTGTATATTTTCAACAAAACCTAGTTTGCAGGAAAAATAAACAGCATCTGATCTGGCTGCTGCACACTGAAAAATAACAATATTGACAAAGATTTGGTTCATAAGGCAGCCTTGGATCGTTCTTCGATAAACCCTTGGAAAGATGTGCCGTCTAACTGAGATGATCCGACAAAACATCATCCTTTTGACAGCCAGAAGAGATATTTCCTGTGAGATGTTTCCAGTCTCATGATTTCCCAAAGTCTTAACAGTATCTGTGTTGTCAACTTAATGAATAATGGTTAAGGCTCTAATTAGAAAAACAATTAGGCTTTTACTTTGAATGCTCACTCTCTGGGGAATGTTATAGAATACAGAAGTTGGGGACGAGTCTGACAAACCGTAACGGAGTTACCCTTTTTGGAAATCACACTTGATGGTATTTTCTTACATTTTTCCTGTTAGAAGCTGAAAAGTTTGACATTAACTGTGAAGGCAGCAAGTTAAGTGGATGAAGTGAATATAAACACCAACTTTGATTGATTCTTTCACCAAACGTTCTCAGGGGGAAACGTTAGACTCCTTTTGCAAAATCCAATAAATCATGATAAAATGAACTTTGTTCAGGCCCTCTATGTTTGAGGAGCACATTGTTGTTATCTCAGGCAATACAAATGTACTTCTTATTAAAGTCAAATCTATTCACAGAATAAGACAGAAATACAAACCTGGATACATCTTTATTTACTGTAGGTATGTTAATAGGATTGCTTTAATAAAATAGTTTAGTAAGAGAAGTGAGAAGTCTAAGCTATTTTGTAAAAAGTGCATGTGTTTGTGTCAAGGATTTTTGCTGTGCAGAAATACAAGCAAGCCAAAAAACTAAAGTTCTGATGTGTTTAGATGAGACTGAACAGTACGTTTTTGATGCAAATATGAAGACAAGTTTAACCACGGGGTTAATTTTTACAGAGTAGCAAATTGTAAAATGACAAAATTGCTTGTTGTCAAGTGTTTCAAAAATAAATATGTAAAGCTTATTTCTAAGTAGTTTTGAATAAATGTATTTTTAAAGTACTTTCCTTCGGGCTGGTAACGTGTCCATCATGCATGGCTGAATATCTTTACTACTACGAATCAGTACAAATCATTCTTAAGAACTGAGATAAAGACATGAAGTTTTTAGTTAGTTTTATCTTTTATAGGCAATTTTTTCAGTCTATGAAAAAGTTACTGTACATCACCAACCTGCCGCTTATTTTACTGGACAGGTTTATATTAAACTTGTCTCATCTCAACAGTCACTGCAAAGACGAAACGAGCGACTGGATAATACTCAGATACAGTAAATCTAAACCGTCTAAAGCCTCCATCTTTGAGGAACTTCTTCATTTTTTTATGATCTCCTCGTGCGACAAACAGCACTGATGTTGGAATCTCAGAAAGCTTTTACGTGTTAGCGCTCTACAGTTCATAATATATGCCGTGACAATAAATGCTGTGCGAGCAGGTTTCGGGACCAGCAGTGCACAGTGAGTGTGCTTGACGTGATAAAGGCCACCTGGCTAATCTTCTGTCTGTGGTAACTGATCTGTGTTGGAGGCAGGTCATGTGTGAACGTTTAATAAATCTCTTTGCTGAGGACTGGTGTGCACCGTTAGATGTCTACGCTCACCAACAAGCTGGAGATCATTATCCATGCGCGCGTGTGTGTGTGTGTGTGTGTCATTACGTGTGTGTGCTGAATCACTTGTGTGCTCTGAGCCTGTTGCCTCTCCTACTCTTTGAATACTTTACATCGTCTTTTTATTGACTCATCTTTAATTTTTCCCAATCGCAGCGTGTCTTTGCCTGTGTTAAGAAAGAAAATGGCACTTTCATGACAGAGCTCACTGGATTTAGTGCTTAATCAGCGGGGCTTCTCAATGCTCTCTCTGCAATTCATGAAATTGGATCCAAGCTTAATGAAAATTCTCACATTTACATCGATGGTAAGAAAGGGTTCGAGTGTTGCAGGCGCTTTCATCTGCGCGCATATCTTTTTCATTTCAGACAAAGGTTTTATCTGGGATTTAAAATGAGAATCCTAATCAACCCTCCAAAGCATTTCCTGTCTGAAATTAGATTTTCGAGAAATATTGAATGTTGCTACTTCAAGCTACCGTTCATCATCATTTTGAATAGCTGTTTCTTATAATGGAATAAATCCTTCTTCATTTGATGTTTTTGTCATAAAATGATTTAGACCTCTGAATCTTTTTGCCTAAAGCGCATCGTGTAATGGTTTTAATGTCATTGTCTCCTTTTCTGTTTTTTAATCTGTCTTCTACTACATATCTCTCCCGACAGATCGTTTTTCTGTTGTTTTTTTCTTTCCCTAATTTAGTCTGCCAGTCTGAATGCCATCTGTGCATTTCTCCGCAGGTGTGATCCGTGAGAGCTACCAGAAGGGTCGTGACCAGCTCGTTCCTGTGACCCTGTTGGCCATAGCTGTCATCTTGGCATTTGCCATGGGTGCCATCTTCTCAGGCCTCATTGTCTACTGTGTCTGTGACCACCGGCGGCGAGATATTGATCTGACGGGACGCAAGGAAAAGGACGGCCTGCACCTGCACTCCCGCAGGGGATCGATGAACAGTGTGACCAAGCTCACCGGCCTGTTTGAGATGCAGGCCAAAGACGGACGGCCCGAGGCGATCCTCACCCCTTTGATGCACAACGGGCGACTGACATCAAATGGGAAGATGCTGATAAAAGCGGACCAGCACCACCTGGACCTCACTGCTCTGCCAACGCCTGAATCCACGCCCCTGCAGCCGCGTCGAAAGCCCAGCCGGGGAAGCCGTGAGTGGGAAAGAAATCAAAACCTCATTAATGCTTGCACCAAGGACATGCCACCTATAGGATCCCCTGTCATCTCCACAGACTTACCCCTGAGGGCGTCGCCAGGGCACATCCCCAGCGTGGTGGTCCTGCCTCTACCGCAGCATCAGCACCAGCTTCAGCCTCATTTGCAGCAGCACCAGCAGTCTTACCAGCACGAATACGTGGAGCAGCCCCATCACAGTGACCTGAGTCACGGCCTCATGGACGACCAAGGGGCCACCCTGGAATACAAGACAGTAAAGAGCCCGTGTCATAACCTCAACATGGTGGATTCAGACGGGGGGCTGCCGCCTCGCGTGCCCCAACGCGAGGCTTCTCTCGTCATTCCTCCAGCTGTCCCACAGATGGGCAAACGCCTGGAGGTCCACTCATCGGTCTACGGCCTCCGGAAGGGATCGGCGTCTGCCGCTTCTGGATCCTCCGCCCTCAAGAAGCATAACACCAACTCGTCTAACTCCTCCCAGCTGGCGAGACATCACAGCTTCCGTGTGGAGACCCCGCCACCTGCACCCCAGAGGGTGGACTCCATACAAATGACAGCACAGGGAATATCTCTGTCACGGCAGTCTGGAATGAGCTCCTACGGTTCCCTGCCCCGAACAGGCATCAAACACCTCAAGCCCGACGTCCCGCCAAAACCCTCCGTAGTCTCGCTTTCAACGAAAGTCAAGTCCAGTGACTCCAGCACATAGTCAGCTCGTTGCCCCGTCGGTCCAATGTGAACAGACAGAACAGAAGCGAAAGATGTTTTCTGAAAGAAAGAAAAAACAGGGAATACTGTACAACTCGCATCTCCTTTTTAGTGCTTTTGTTTTGTTTGTTTGGTTTTTTTCGGTGTACAGTACAGTGGAAGATTCAACATTTTTTTCTAAGAAAACACTTTCTTTTTATATAAATATGTAAATATAGAGTGGTTGTTGTCTGTTGTTGCCGTCATCGAGCTCATGCTCTGGCCGGGGTGCCCAGCTCCTCTGTAAACACAGACGGGAACATGTGCTACTGAAAAAGAAAAAGATGAAGTCTGTCCTGAATATTTCATCCATTTTGAACCCTTGTAGCATTCACGACAGTGGCCCTCTTTGTTTCTAGTGTCTTTGGTCACCAGGACTTGACTTGACTACTCTTGTCATGCCAATAAAAGCACATAAGAAGACAGCACGCACGGGAATAATCGTTGTATAGTACCTTGAGGACCGGAGGAGCCAGGTGAACAAGCAAACCGAGAGAAACTGAGCTCAGACTAAAAAGGACAGACAAGCTGCTTGGGTTCTGTTCGGAAACTGTGAAAAGCTTCTCAGTGTTACAGCAATCAAGACCTGCCTGGGTTTCACTCAAAAGCCCGGCCAGAGGAATCTTTTACTGTTCCGGTTACTGAATAACACTTGACTGTTAATACTAATAGCCTGTTGTATTTATTTTTATTAAGTGCTTTTGAAAAAAGAAAAACAGACTGACTTTGTAGGACTGAACAAAAAGGAGGAAATGAGAAGAGATCTTTTAATTTTAATTAATCAAGTGAGGAAAAAAAACATATTTAAAGTCATTAAACTGGAGCCAGTAGAACTTTCATGTCGACTTTAAGTCCACAAGGTGTTACTGTGTGCTCAGTGGGACCTACAGCTTGAGATATACGTGACCTCTGTGACGAGGGGGAGATATTTATTTAAACTGTGCCAGACCAGGACTTACACCTTTTAAGGACCAGAGTTTTCCATTGTTTTAGACCGGTCATAAAAAAAAAAAGACTTCCTGAATCTCGCCCTTTCAGTCCTCCAATGAGCATCTCCTCCCCCCCCCCCCCCAATCAGCACTGTGGTTTTGTGTGAGTCAGACACATTTGACCTGACTGGTTGCTGGTTTCCCAGTGCCATTAAAGCTCACTGTTGCATGTTGCAAACAGACGACAAGCAGCTGCAGCAACAGTCCGGGAATCTGCAGACACACATTCAAAAAGAAGCTGTAGGTGAAGGCTGCAAGCGAACGCAGCGATGCCTCCAACCCTGGAACGCATCGTCTCGTTTTAGCAGCATCACACAGACGAGCAGGCAGGAGAAGAAAAAAAAACGTGAAAACAATAAAAACATCTGTATTGCCTGCTTCTTTTTCCACATGTAAATTTGTGCCTTACACCCTGAAGTAGTGACAATGTTTTCTTGAATAGCTGTTAACTTTGTCTTCTTGTTGTATTTTTTTAATTTAATTTAATTTTTATTTTTCTTACTACGTCATGATATTTCCCTGGTTTGATAAAAATGCAATTCAAGAATGTAGGTGTTATTGTTGTAATTCTGGTCCCTAGACATAACACACTTACAGTCCAGAGGGAGGAGAGGAAGGAGTGTTCCTTTTCTTCTTTTTTTCTCTCTCTCCTACAGATATACACTTGCACACACACACACACACACACACACTCTTAAACATTCACACACACTAATCTTTGTGGTTCATTTCTGATTGTGCCATTAATGCGCTTAAAGCAACCCTTTATGTTGTGCTGGCAGTGTCGATGAAGACGTGAGTCTTTTTGATTTTCTATTTTATACAAGCTATAAGTCCTGGTATTTGTTTTTACTCGTTTTTTGCCGTCTGTTTGTTCGGAGTGATGGTCTGCTGACTGACTACCTGAACAGTTAACATTTGTTACTTGTTGAGAAGGCCAATGTATGGTGTATCTTTCTGGTGCACTGCAATAATGATGCATCAACAGCACCACCACAAACGTACAGTATGATATACACGTAAGCCCCCGGTGTACTAACAGAGTCCACTGATACTTGTGTGCATCGTTAACGTTCATTTATTAGGCAAGGTGCATAAAACAGGCTGGTTCCTGTGAAGAAAGCTGACATTTTAAAACAATATTAAAAAAAATCATACTCTATTTAACCCCGTTTTTTGTAAGAGAAACACTTCTGCAGAAGTTTAGAGATGATTTTTCTTTTTCTTCACTTACTAATTGTCAAGGCCTTATGGGGTGGCTGAGAGTTTGACTAATCTGACCCTTTTTTGCTTTCACTTCATTTTTACTTGGGGATTTTTATTGATCACCCCCAAACCCTCACCTAAACACTTAAATCAGTGGAGCACCCCCCTAGTGTTGTATGTGTAGATAGGTCAAAGTCTTCTTGATATCAAGCAATTTTCTGTTTCTCAATGGGAAGAAAGCCAACTATGTCTCAATCCACAGCTAAGACAAGACGGACCCTTGGATCCGCGGACGTACACGTGTGCGCTTGCAGGGATTGGTTGCAAGCTATGAGTCATGGGCAAATAGGTCAAAGCGCAAATCAACACGAAGGTTCCCCGTTTGAAACATGGTCTTGTGGGGGCAGCGTGGACAGCCATCCCAGTAATTACATAAAGATTTGACCTTCAAAGTGTAAGTGGCCCAAGATTAGCATGAAGGTATAAGTTCACTCCGGATGATGACTGGGCACAAGAACGCTATCTTTCCACTGCCCAGTGTACTCGGTGCACAAACCATCAGGCCTGGAAGAACGCCCACCTAAAACTAGATATTTCTTGGTTTGGAGATCTGGCTTGGAGAGCATCATCATTTCCACACAGAATGTGAACACTAAAACCTGTTCTAACTGTTTACATGGGTTATAACTGACATGAATGGGACTGAAGTGGACTGTATTTAATTGTACTTGTACTGACCTTGTTTACGTTCTCTGTAAAGTGCCCTGAGATGATTTTGTTGGGAACTGGCTCGATACAAATAACCTGAGCTGAACTGACTTGCACTAGTTAGAGAGGTTCAATGTTCACATCCCGTGTGGACGAGTGAACTTGGCTGTGGTTGCAATTAAGATTCAGCATCAAGCGTTTTGATATCAGAGTAAGGTTTTGAGGACTTTTAAAAACTGTGTTGGGGTTGATAGTGAAGGCTGCTGTGGACAGTGAGGTTCTTTAGTGTGTGCCTTTTTGTCTTTCACCCTTGTTATAATACACTGCTGTTAGACGCAAATCAACTCTCTTATCAAACTTTTAAACTTTGTAAGCTTGTAAGATATTGTGACGTCACAAAGTTTTTTGCCCTACTCTCTCCACTTCCTTAACATCTGATTCACAGCTTAATGTATGTTGTAAAGGAAAAAAAACCTCTTTAATTTAATGCAAAATGTAATAAAAAAATAAAATAAATAAAATTCTTGTCATGAAGACTGTGGGATGTCCTTGACTTTTTCACTTGTCTCTTTGCCTGAGGCTGTTATCTTTACAAAGGGAACTGTTTCACTTGTTCTGTTTTGTGCAACATCAAGCTAAGGACTACTAGAGTTACACATGAATTGAAGCTTCTTTCTTGCTTGAATCCCTTTCAAGGAAAATATTGTGCTCCTGTGATGCCTGTTCTCTTTTATACTCTTGATTGTCATGCTTGCCAAAGACAAGCTGTTTCTTGGAGATTTTAAGGCAGATTTTTGGAGCTCTACAATGGTAGGTGTTGTGTTTATGGGACTTTTTGTGCTGTAGTCAAAAACTGAACAAACTCCAAAAATCCAATGTTAAATCTCATGGGGAAATGAACTGAAAATGAGATTAGTTTTCCTGCAGACAAGCACACGTTGTGCATATTTTTCTCATCACAGAACCTCTGACTGGTGTTTCTGTTGTATTTCAGCTGGAGGTTTATTTTCTGATCACAACATGTTTTCTTTCATTTCCAGATTTAGCAGGACTTGTCACTCAAGTAACATTTAAAATATTAAGATTTCTGATGCTCCTTAAATCAAAAAGATGGCAGGGCAAACCCTTTTTTTTTTCCTTACTCTTATGATTTATTTAAAGTTAACTATAACATATACTACAGGCACTGATTTAAAGTCTTAGAACATGTAAAAAAAGATTACACGAGACTAATAATCAAATTTAGGTTGTCAATATACTTGGTTAGGAATTTCCAAAAGTAATTGCTTTGACAGATAAGGAGCTTCGTTACCGTAACGATACTTTTTTCTTGAAGTTCTGTTTGATGGTCGTGCAGGTGCTTTTTTTAAGCTATGTGTAGACCATAAAGGTGAAGGCATATTGATTTGAACAAAACCCAAATCCAGAGTAAATAATAATGCTCAAATGTTAGAAAAGAGTCAAAGACGTACAAGTTGTCCCAATCTAATCTGGTAAAATCTGAGCATAATTTATTTTAACCTGTTAAACTCCAGCCTACTTTCAATGGCCATCTGCTTCTCTGGAGTAGGTTCCCCCAGTTGGGGGAACAATGTTCCGTCTGGTACATGTTAATTTTGATTGCTTTGGTTTATCTTGCGCAAACAGCAAATGAAAACACTGTGAGGATTTATCCACATGGATCGACCACAGAATCCCAGTGTGCCCCACGGTGTGTATATTAGGTCACCTGGGAGACACTCAAATAGATCCTAATTGGACACACCGGGTTCTCACTGCCTTATGTATCGCAAAGAAAACCATTCTAGTAAATTGGAAACAAAAATCCAGTTTATGTATTAACCATTTTAGGAATCTTTTATCAGATCATATTAGTAGTGAGATAATGTCTGCCTCCACTGAACAACACTCGGCTGAATTGCACTCTCTGTGGTCCCCGATTATTGGCCTCGTTACCTAGTGGGGGCGGGGGGGGGGGTGATCTCGTAGCCCTTGGGGTTGGGGGTCGGCTTGGGGGGTCTGGGGCGCGGGCCTCTGGTGGCCCCTGGGGGGCGGTGGGTGGGGCCGCGGGGTCCTGTCCCTGGCCGGTGGGGGCCTTGGGGGCCTGTGGGGGGGGGTACCTCATGGCGGTGGGGGGGGTGGCTGGGGAGGGCTCGGGCGGGGGGCGGTGGCTTGGGCGTCTCCGGGCCTCCTGGGGGGGGCTGGGCCGTGGACGTGGGGGTCCCACCCGGAGGGCCCGGTCCTGCCTGGGTGGGGGGTGGCTGTCTGCGCTGGGGGGGCATTGCTGCCTTGGTCCTCCGTCGCTGGGCGGGGGCCAAGTGCCCCTGCGGATGTGGGGACTCCGTGACCCTTGGGGTGTCCGCCGGGGTGGTCTCGGGGGGGGGTGGGGCCGGGTCCGGAGATCGGGCCTCCCCTGACCGGGGGGTGCACGGGCGGGCGCGGCGGCGGGGTGGCGCCATTCCCAGGTATCTATGTCTTATGTTGTCAGTATGAATGGGAGGATGTTGGACCGTTTCCCCCTCCGTCTGGGGGCTCCGGCGGCTCCGGGGGCGCCCGTGGAGGTACGGTGGGGCCCTGGCCCGGCTCGGGGGGCCGGCCCCCGTCTACTGGATGGCCGGTGGGGGGACGCGGGTGTCTTATCAGGGCCGGCTTTGCTGGTCCTGCCTCCTGGCTTCGGCCTCCGCTCCCCCTCTTGCCCCCCCTACACGATTCATACGCACATAGGCGAAAGGCGGGGGGTCCGGGTCGTGGGGGGCACTGTCCCGCGTGGCCCGGCACTCCCCGCCTCACGGTTTTAACAGCAAACTAGACACTGCACATTCAACACTTTATAAATACACTTGACAAGGACACGTAGTTCGGGAGGGGGGGGGGTCGGTGTCAATCGATGCTTGGCCCTCCCTCCTCCCTGTTTTTATGGCATTCATCACATGCACTCAACACAAGGGGCGGGAGGGGGTCCCACATCACCCGCGTTCCCTCACCGGCCTGGGCCTCGGACGCTGGGTCGGGTTACCCGGGCCTGGCGGGGCCCGCCGTGCAGCCTGGGGTGCCTTCTGGCGGTGCTGGACCCCCCCGGGGAGGGGGAAACGGTGCGTGATTGTAGGTCTGTGTCGGTGAGAATGCGGTATGGAAGGGTCCTGCCATGGAGGATTTGAGCCTCCATTGGCAGGACATCAAAAACTTAATAATTTATCAATATTATATTATACAAAGATGGTTATTATTATTATTATTATTATTAGTATTATTATTATTATTATGTATAGTATATTATATTATTATTAGTATAGGTATCGGATAGGTGAATGGATGAATGAATGGGATGCCTGGGTCTGGGGCCCTCCGTTGTCGGGCCTGCGCGGGTGTCGCCTTGTTGGGGGGTTCCCTCTCTCCGGGCCCGTCTCCGGTCCCCCCCGCTGCCTCTACGGCGGGGCGCCCCTCTGGTCTTGGAGGGCCACTTTCGTGGGGGACGGGTGCGCCTGCCCGCGTCGGCGGCCGGGGCGGCTCTGTCTCTCCGGGCAGGCTGGCCCCCTGCCGGGTGGGGGTCGTTGGCCTGAAGGGTGAGGGCCTCCTGGCCGCGTGTCCGGCCCGGACCGGGTGGCCGGGGATTGCCTGGGTCGCGGTCCGCCGCCACGGGATCCCTGGCTGCTTCTTTCCGCGCCGTGGGGGCCCCGCCCGCGGGCCCCCTCGGCCGCCGCCGGGTGGGGGGGGGGCTTCGCAGGCGGTGGGTTGCCTCCCTCCTACTTCTCCCCTCTGTGGGGTTTGCCGGTGGCCTGAGTTCCGGGCTCTTCCTTGTCGGCCTCTGGTCTCGCGGGTGGCGGGGTCGCTCCCCCCCCTCCCCCACTATAGATACACTTCAGGTGGAGCTTTGTTTGGTTTATTACACACACACACACACACACACACACACACACACACACACACACACACACACACACACACACACACACACACACACACACACACACACACACACACACACACACACACACATATAGTCATTTAGTCACAGGCACACACACACACACACACACACACACACACACACACACACACACACACACACACACACACACACACGCATGATCATATACATACACACACACACACACACATAGACATACACACTGGCTTGTTCACCTGCATGCTGGCTCTCTAGTTTTTGGGTTTAGGTAGCGGTAGCGATAGCTTAGCTCAGACTGCGATCAGATCTCAAGATTTAGGTCGATTGCTGTTCGTGTTTTGGTTGGCTCCGTGCCGGTTTCGTGCTTTGTTTGTGGTTTTTTGTTGCAGATTTCCAGTGCTTGACGTGTGTCTCCGTGTGTTCCTGCTTCCTGGATTGGCAGTGGATGTCGTGTGTGCGTATATATATGTATATATTACATATAGTAATAATGCACACATATACACTTTTGGTTTCTACCGTCATGGTATCAATCAATAATATGTGTGCAGACAAGGTAAAAAAAAAAAAAAAAAAGCAAATGAAAACACTGATGTTTTACAGGCAGGCAATCTCTGCAGTGCGTGCACCTTATTCACCCCTCTGAATGGTTCATTCCAATTACTCAATTTCTTTCCTTGACCTATTTAAGGAGCAAGAAGTGTGCATTCTTAGATGCCTTCGGATGTCTCAACCAAGCATGCTGTCATTCTCACCTCCAACCCGGCTTCCACCTGTGGGCTCCGATTCAAAAGGTTATTTTTTATTAACCTTTTCAGGTAAAATCTCATTGAGACCCAGGATCTTATTTACACGAGAGACCTGTTTTAGGTTTTAAAGTCAGGTTATCAGGTTTATGTGCAAACCTCATAAAATGTGCTTGAATGGAACCTAAATGCCAAAGCCAAATATGTGTTACAATAAAGTGTTTCCAACTTACTGCCGGATGAGCCTACCATTTCCCTAGAGCTCTTTTAGTTTAGTGTGAAAAGATGATCCTTTGCTTGTCAGACCTTGTTCTTGGGGTATTGTTTCGGCTGGAAAAATCTAAATTTGAGTGGTAGGGGAACCTTTCTGCAGTGAAATGTCGCTACAGCAGGTTAACGTCCTGGACCACAGACTGTAAATACCTCATATATCCAAGCTTTCGCTATTTCTTCAAAACATCTGTGTTATGTTGGGACTGCCGGTTGTAATAGTCTGGCTTTTATAGGATTTTTTTTTGTAAACAAATAAAAACATCAACATATTAACTTTTATACTTCAAGAGGCAATAATAATCTTTTTAATCTAAATAATGGGTATCTCACATAAAACTGCAAAAAAATTATTGAATGAATGAATTATTTTCTCATCAGCTGTTTTTTTAGGTATAAAACATGAAAAAGACCTGCATCAAGCAGTTTCTCTTAAATGTAATCATTCACCAACGTGGCTGCCAACAAGTTTGATGTTAATCTTGCAACAGAGATCCAAGAACTAAGCGTAGTTTTTGAACGACCTGTTTTAACGCAGGTATTTTTAAGTGGAGAATGGCAGAAAGATATTTCCTCATTGTCACTTAGTGTTACATTTCCTGAGTTAAAAAATTGAAATAGGTGCTTAATTATAATAATCTGAAACCTGTACCAAGAGATTATATAAATCGATCATGTAATTTATAAAATAAAGAATCAAGGCATGGTGAATTATTATTTTGTCTATATTTAGGGCTACATTGAGAAAAGAGAACATGATGAAGGAAAACACACTGCTATTGATAATGATGGTAACACTACCTAAAATCTAAAATTCTCACCACAGGTTACCTTTTCTTTTCTAGTATTACTTTCAGGGCGTTATCATCTCAAAGATCTTGAAAACAAATCTCATCACCTTCAGATTATGAATGCTGGCTAACTTGGCTCCTATATCAGATCACTGTCTCCATTGTGTCGATAGCACATCCCTGGCACCACTTCACCATGTAGTTTGACTCCTTTGCTTTTGATTGTGAAGGACGTCATGAGTTATGAGCATTGGTACCACTACGGCTGAAAGGAGATCAGATAACCAGGAGGTTGTGCAGGTAATGAGGCCTGTCACTGCTTCCACAATGGTGCAATGTGTGGTTTCCATCCAGGCACCCGCTTGTTGTTGCACAATTCAGAGATCCAGACTCAGATAAGTCTTTGTCAACATGACAAGAGAAGAATCACGTCTAATGGTGACTCATGTCATTTTTTTTTTACAGAAGTAGAGTGTGCTCCAAAGGTTTAAGGGGTCAGAGCTTTTCTGGGAAGGAGTTCCAGATTTGAAGATTTGAGATCGGCCAATTTTTCAGCAGTGGTTTCCAGAGCCAATGTTTTCAGTGGTTCTTGAAACACACCTGACATTAAAGACAAGTTCACAATGTGTGTAACAGGTCTGACTCCAAAAACTTTGAGACCTTTTTAATCCTTTGAGAAAAAGATTAAAAGAAAATTATGCAAAAATTACACATAAAAATATCTAACCAAGACTTTAAAACCCTTTATCCCCACTGGTTACCACATTGTAGTAATACGAATACAGGTAACACAGGTAACAGATAACAAGTAATGCAATGTCATTAATGCTACCAACACAAAAGTGTAAATGACCTTTGCCAACACATGTCATCATCTTTGGACAACGCTAATATGAAACGTTGTTTGTGCTCAGAAATGATTCAAGTGGCACTTGTGAATGTAGCTCTGTATTTTAGCGCCATTGAAAGGTTTCCAAAAGTAATCTCTTGCCCATGTAGTTATATTAAATAAAGATTATTGTCAAGTCATGATGCAGTACCATGTGAGGGATCAGACATTATAGGTGTCCACCTTATCATCAGCACTCTTGTCTTTTAAGTACAGAAATTTCTCCTTCAGTTTTTATATAAATATATTAGACACTGTAAAATGAATCCTTTCCACTCTTTAAAAAAGTTTAAAATGGCGATCTTCTGCCCATTTTTGTATTAAAATCATCATTACTATCACCATGTTGATATCACCTGTATGAAATAATGCTATTTTCAAGAACGTGTCACAGGCCTGAAGTCGCTTCTGCACAATTAAATTCATCCCATAATGTTAGCTGGTAGCTGAATGGCCAAATGAGTCATCTAATGGTCGTTTGTAATTAACATCACTTATGCAAATGTTAATAATGTGGCTTATAATTTATAATCGCTTTGACTAAGGTTACTGACTCATTGAAATCACTTCACATCGATGCACTTAACTAATTATGCCAAAACTAAACTCTACAGTGATGCTGAAGATAGTCCCCTTACGCATACAGTCTGTTTAGAATGTGCATTTGTTGTTATGATAGATATTTATTTAACAACACTTTCACAAGCAAAGCATTTTTTTTTTACATCTATCAAATGGCTTTTTAAAAAATATTTCAAACACAATATGGATGGAGATAGTTTTGCTCAGCATGCACTGTAAGGATGGTTCATTTCAATCAAATTTTACTTTTTTTTTCCTCAATTGAATTTCTATGTGCTGCAAATGTGCTGCAAATATGCAGTCATAGTATATTGGCATTAAAATGTTATGTCACCATACTACATAACTAACCATGATGAGTGTTGTCCAGTTTGGTGCATGGTTGTTGTCCAATCCCAACCGTAAGTCTGTGTAAAATGTAAAAAAATAAATTAAAAAAAAACATTAAAACAAAGCATGCAATGATTTAAACATCTGCTAGACCTGTATTTTATTCATAACAGAACATAAAATCACATCAAAAGTTTCAACTAATGAAAAGTGGAAAAAAAGGCAGCAATATGTCTGCAAAAAAGTTTGGACAGGGCGTTTTTCAGCATTGCTCCCGGCGCAGAGAAATGTTTCCAGATTCTCTGAATATTTTTATGATGCTGTGAAGTGTAGAAGATGATGTGACCAAAATTCAAATATTTATTGCTGAGGAACAATGCACAGATGTATTATTATAATTTTTACAACTTGAAGATAAACAGTTTTTCTTAGTTTGATAAACCTCTGCTCATCAGCCTATCTGAGGTTCCTCTTTTTTTATAAACAATTATTTCATTGACCTTTTGCCAATTAACCTAATTAGCTACATGTTTTTTCCAGCTGTTTCGTTTCTGTACCACTTTCTTTTCCACGTCCCAATTATTTTTTGAGTTATGCCGCTTCCATCCCTTTCAAAATTAGCAATTTTTATGAAATGCAAAAAAAACTTTCAACATTTTCTGTGTTCTATTGTGAATAAAACAGAGGATTATGAGATTTATTTTGCCGAGCAGTAACTGCTGTACATGCAGCAAATCCATCTGGTGTAAAGCAGCGGCAAAAATCAGTAGAACACGGCTCACGATCTGACATAACCTGCTGATCTTACAGCTTTTGATGGCTCTTTTACTTGACAGCAAGAGAGATTTACCAGGCAGGTTTTCAACTACTGAGCCAGCCAGCCAGCCTTTATGTCGCCCATGTAGTTATTCAGCGAAGCATCAGGACCTCGCCCCCACCAGACCTTCATTACTCTAATCCACCTGGTCGGGCCGTGCCCGGTATAGTGCTCATTTCAAGTAACCGCACAGTCTGTGGTCACCACAAGCTTAGCTGCACACTAATCCACGCAGTCACATCCAGCGATCATTATCCTCTCGCTGATACTGTCTGCATCAGTGACTGCATGTTTCCATCAAAATGAGGTTATTTGTACAATATTTCAAACACAAAACAATAGACTGAAATAAATATAAAGAAAATAAGCAAAAAGCGGTGGCATTTATTTTACATGTTAAAAATACTGTGAAAAGCTATATGCAGTAGATAATAAGACTGACACATTAATTTGCACATTATCCATCTCTCTCTCTACCGCAGACACACACATAATCACAGTGTTGAATGACGTGTCCCCCCATGAATCAATACGACTCTCTATGAGCCCTTAATGGGAGTCAATAGCCCTCCTAATGGCCATTGTCCATGTTGTCTGGATCCTTATAAATGTGCAGTAAGATAAGTACATGTGAGTTTCATAGTTAGAGTCATGTGAGGATGAATGAGCATATGGTCTCGGGTCATGCGTGTTCTATCAACGAGGGTACTCAGGTCATGTGTGCAGGAAGCAGTCGGCAATTAGAGATGTGAGGAAGCCAGCAGAAATGTACAATGACTGATTCAAACTTCACACATGCACACTTGACGTAATTCAGTATATGAGCGAATAGAAATAGATGCAAAATTTGATAAAGTTATTCAAGTTACTGGACATACATGTTTCTCTGTTTTAACTTGTCTCATAAAAAGTAAGATATACTCATGTGAAGCCTTAAGTTTGTTCAGGCTGGCAGCCACGGAAAATATTACACTCACATATTCAATTCAGTTCAGTTCAAAAACGCTTTATTTGTCCTCGAGGGGCAATTACAAGGCACAGAGAGCACTACTGTAGGACGTATCCAGAAATAAGGCACCCAATCAAACATAACGTGAAGGCAAATAAACATAAAAACAGTAAAAATGTAAGAACTGTCCAAAGAGACCAGTCATAGTTCAAGTGAAATGAGCAGTTCAGAGTAACTGTGTTGGGGAATGAGGCAAGGAAACGTAACAACGCTGGAGCAGAGACGGGTGTTCAGTCAGTCATTCTGGGTCGACGCAGTCTGCCCTGCGTCCTGGTGGGAGCCACTCAAACTCTGGATGTGAAATGTGTGAGCATTCTCGGAGACTCCTGTGGCCAGTACTGATTCTCTGTCGTTCACAGGGGGCCGGGGCAGAAAGAGCTCTAACAGAGAGCCCAATCATTTTAGAGCAGGTCTTTCTATGGTTTAAACATGTCTATTTTTTGCAGGCTGATGCAATAAAACCAGCAGATAAATGAAAAGGTGAGAACACTCTCAAAAAGGAGTGATTGAAAACAGCAAGAACGCCCTGGTTGACTTCAAAAGAACTCCGTTTTTTTAAGCAGGTACTGACCATGTTGGTATTTCCTCAGGATTTATGGAAAAACTGTCTTGTTTATATTTAGTTTGAGGCAAGAACTTCCACACCAAGACACAAGCTCCTTCGTAGTTCATTCAAATACAACCAATACGTTCTTTGGTCTGTTTAAATGAACAAAGTGGTACCCATCTGCCGTCGCTCATCACAGCCCAGTATCCCAGTGTTCGTATAAATCTCGGGATGCGATGAGGTCAGAGACAAGATGCCAAATTATATGCATTTGTTACCATGATGATAATGAAACTGACAGAACTTCACAGTAAGATTTAGGATGAGTTTAGTTGGGGAACTTTCTCCCAGAATGAAGTGTGTGCTACCAGTATTTTTAGATTTGTGTTTTTTCTCAGTTTAGCAGCAGAGCCACTTCATGAGGTGGGTTATAAAAGAAACTACCTTCTAACATTCACAGCATTATGAGAGCTCAATTTTCTAGCTTTCCAAGATAATGATTCCCACATCATCTTAACAGGCTGGCACAAATAATCAGACTGGCCCAGATTAAAATGTCGATATAAAATTGCAAGAATACACTGGAGAAAAGGTACTTCAACTAGTGATAACATAAAAATATAGTTGATGTCAATTCAGTTCAGAATCGTGTTATTCATCAAAGACCTGATGGTAAAAAGTGATGTTAGCTGCTTGGTTTGGCTCTCTCTTGAATCTATGAAGGTTTACATCAAGGCAAGGCAGTAATCCCTGCTAAAATATTTGCAACAATGTCCAAAGTTGTGGTGTTAAATAGCAGCTTGACAAGCGTAACAACCCTAACTATAGAAGACTTAATAGCTCAGAGGTCTCGAGGTCTTCCTTAAATTACTTCTACGAGTCAAGCAGCACTTTTTATAACGCACATGACTGCATTAAGTTGGCCGGTGTTACTGTTTCTGCACTTCTTTCCAAAGCAAACAACACATTTGTTGACTCTTGCTTTCAGATACAGATAGTTATTTTTTTGAAGTTATTACCCAGCGGCCTCATTTCACACAAAACCTTAAAGCTTTTTACACTGAACGATAGTCAAACAATTTCATAACCAGCTAATAAAGTCTAGCAGTAAGCTGGATCGTGGCCAAAATTCATCTCAGTACACCCTTTCCTTGTTGATTACAGAAAAGCACACTGGAGACATTTTTACCACTGTAGGAGCCAGATTAACACATTTCAAGCACTTGAACAGCATTAAATGTGCCTTTAAGGTAGTTATTTGCCCTAGTTGTGAAGTAAAGAGACAGGCGTAACAATTAAAAAAAAAAAAAAAAAAAGAAAGAAAAGATGCCTCGGAGCTGCTGGTTGTGGAGCCTTGGATGCTGGTAACCTCAGAGGGAAGACAAATGTAAGGCTGAAGGATATTTAAACTGACAGAGTGACCTAATTCATCATCATTTTTTACATTCTGAGATTGCAAATGGTGCAGTCAGTCACTGCACTGTATAATGAATGACATATATGATTCATATGAATGGCTATATGAATGCCACTGCTTTATACTTAGCAATAATGAGTACATATTCAAAGTGTAAGTCATCTCAATTTTCTTCTAAAAATAAGAGTACCAGTTTCATGTACTTAACCAGGAATCCATTAAAACTGCTTTTGAAAAGCCGTATGGCAGGATGGATCACCAAAGAACAAAGGTGAGCTGAAGGGATAAGTATAGCATACTGAACGCTGATGTAGTGGTAACAATCTATTCTTGTGTTGTCTCCACCGTACTAAGGCATGCATCATTCAGCTCAAACTTCTCAAAAAATCCAAAAACAATCCAACAGAAGATTTTCACTAAGGATTCAGAGGAAAGAGGGCAAGAGCAACTGTCTCCTGTGCTTTGAAATACGCCTTCGGCTGTAAAGAAGCAGTGCGAGGAGTATACCTCTGGGACTTCTGATGGCAGAGTGAGCAGGGAAAAGAGCCAAGCCTTGTTCTGCCTTTATAAGCCCTGCACTGCACACACTGACAAGCATGCAGGGGAGAAATTGGCAGTGGGAATAAGGGTAAGGCGGTGTAAATTTGGAGCACAGAAGGCTTCAGGGTGCACTGTGCAGTCATCCCTGTGGCCCTGCACACATAGAGCATGCACAGAGCTTAGGAGGTGACTGTGGATGGGGATCAAAACAAAGCCCATGGGTGATATTGGCAGGGAGCTCAGGGAAATGGGATGGAAGTCTGCTCCTTATCCACTGGCCATATGCACACTTGGATGTGCACACACTCATACACTGAATATAGTCACTATGACTGAGAACATAATGACCATAAGAGAAGAAAGATAAACCAAAAATGAGTTGCTACTAGAAGAGAAAACCTAAACCCATAAGCACTTGTGCACACATATATACGCTGCACAGGGTTTTAACTGGTTGATATTGAAACAAGTGCAAGGGTAGCCCAATGAAACTACGAGGAGAAACTTAGCGTGACAACAAGTTTTAAAAAGTTGCCAATCATCTTTATACCAGAAAGAGTCTGTGACTTAGTTTTAAAATGGTATCTGCATCTTTTTAGGGTGAAAATAACCCCAACACGGCTACAGCCAGTTATTTTAGTTTCAGTTTCAATATTTTCTGTAGATATGACATTTCATAGTCACAGTTCAAAGTCAGGTTCAACCAGAACAAGCTACTGGATGTGCTTAAAAGTAGGGTGGAACAAATGCTGTGAGCTGTATTTGTATGAGGCCATCATTCAATAGCTGCAGAGTGGCAGGAAAATGTGGCCATAAAGAAAAGAGAAACCAAGGAGTCCAGAATTTATGAAAGTACAGGTCCTTTTTAAATGGTGTCACCGAGTGAGGACCCTGGAGACATAACCTCAGACACAAAGATAGAAATGGGTAAGAACCTGATTTATGACTTTGCATGTGTTGTCAATTTTGCACAGAACAGAGCAAACAGGTCCCTTCCAGAGCGGTAAACTAAATCAATTGTTGAATGGCTGAGCACCAAATAAAAAACCCTACTTGTACACCTTGTTGGCTTCAAAATTTGTGAGGCCGAATCTGACAATGCATTACCGAGTCTCACATTCACACTCCCTCCGTGCAGCACAAAGTGTACAGAGGTGAAAAAATGTGCAGAGCTTGAACTTCACTCTTGTGCTGTGTTTACACCTGACATTAAAATCTGTCCTGAGCGACTCCGAGTGCATCTGTTCGGATCTGATTTGAACACGTGAACCAATCTCAGTCATCTGTCTTGCATGCAAGTATCCAGCTAATAATTTCTGCCTGCAAACACCAAAATGCGACGTTGTTTTATACCTGCACTAAACCGCTCTAAGTCACCTGGAAACAAAACTGAGGAAGACAAATCAAATCAACATCGACAAGTCACTGAGCATTGCAGTTGGTTGTTATGGTTCCGGATTCATGTTCCACAATGTGACATTGTTGTTGCACGAGTGAGTACTTTCACCTTGACAGAAGATGTCAGCTTTGTAGGCTGCAATGTGACCCAGAATGCATTGTGTTTACACTGCTACAAAAAATGTACTCACACGTGGCTCAGACCACCTCCCCAAGTGGTTTAGTGATCAAAGCTCAGCGCGTGCTGGGTGCATTTACACTTTCACCTATCCTAATACCTATTACACATCCATCGGAAATCCGAACATGGTGAGATTTGAGAAGAAGATTGACTTCCCTTACAGATTTTGAGTGAATACAACTCCCCCCTTTGCTGTGCTCCAGTTCTGCCTGCAAAGCTTCCCCAACCAGCCATGCATGCACAGGGAAGTAACAACAATATTTTACTACGTGGCTTCATTTTGTTTGGAGGTTAGAGACTAATGGACTGTATTATATGCAGTTCCAGACACATGAACTGATAGCTGCGTCTGCATCTATACGGGGGTTTCACTTCACTGGTATTCACACAAAGAAGTGTGTTGTCCACACCTTGTGTACAATGGAAGACACAATATGCTCACTCACTATGTGACAAGTCCAAATAGTCTAGAGACAAATGTAACCAGATGTGTAATGTCCTGGTTTAATCTTTTTCTGCCCCAATCTTACCATCAACCACATAATCACTGCCGCGATTATTATTTAGAGCTTAACCCTGAAGTTCAATTTAGTCTGAAGAGTCTGGTGCAGAGTGAGATACAGAGCACAGGAAACTATACAAATGCACCAATTATATCAGAGGGACAAAAAAGAGCCAACAGGCACCGATTTAATCTTTATTTTTCAGCAAATTGTAGATAAGCACCTGGTTTAACAAAAAGTCATTTACGACTCCCATTTAAACAGTTCAGTTCAGTTTTAAAGCATCTAATTATGTTTAATTGCCACCAAGAAGCCCTTTTCTCAAACAAGTAAACCAATCATACATTTTAATAGCCTTTTTACTCATTCAGATCATAACATAATATTTCAAGCACATGTGACATTTCCCAGCAAGTGGAGATTAAATCTTCATTTATTTTATTAATGGCTGGTGTTCATAAAGCTTATAATTAAAACTTTCATGACAATCTTTGTCCAAAAAACTGCTCTAGTGTCCCTATGGTCATCGAAAACATGAGAAGAGGAGGTCAAAAGAGTGGTGTGCAGAAAGTCTCACCTCCTTCCCGTCCTCTCAGGCCACTGCGACGGGGGACAGGGGCGAAGACATTTACTGCATGTGTGAAAACTGTCACAAACTTGTTAATTTGCCGACAGGGTTTCAGCCATCTACTCTATATAAGGGAAGAAAGCTTGTCATCTTGTTTTTTTTTCCTTTAAAAAAAGAAAAGTGCCATAATATTTTGCTGCACTGCAATAGAGTTTTTAAATTTGATTGAGATTTTTAACCCCTTAATGTATTGATTGAATTCAATCCTTAGTCTCTAATTATATTTAGCATAGACCTTATACTGTTTTTCCCTTCTGCGTTATGGGATCTTTAAAAAAATGTATGGGCAAATCGCCTGCAGTTAAGATTAATGGAGATTTGCGACTGTTAATCTTATACTGCGTTTTCAAAGTGCTCATCCCGCAGGAGGAGATATAGATGAATAGGTTAGATGGGAATGTAAATTATAGATGAAAACAAGGGGCGACATGATAATATTTGGCTTGCAAAAGAACCTTTGGAAAATATTTCCTAACATTCCAGGAATTTTAAGATGTGTTAGGTTGGACTGAGAGTTTCAAATAGTTTAAAACATTCGACATATGAAGTGAAGTTATAGATACATTATAAAGAAATAACAATGATGATAACACCTTTGTGAAAAAAGTTCTGTTATTGCAAATGAACCAATCAATAACATAAAATATCAGTTGTTAACTGACTTGAACAATAATTAGAAGCTCATCTGAAACACGTTTTGAATACTTATCACTTTTTCCATATATGAACAGGATGGTTATATTTACTGTTTTTCCTTTCGCGTTGCGTCATTTAAGTTTGAAGCCAAGTTACCTCCCGCTCAGTGTATTATAGCCATAGTTGATCAAGTAAAGTATTTAATTTAAGTTGGAAACTCTTCTAAGTCTGTTTTACATTCTTCATGACAGTATTACACTCATTATTCTCGCAATATACATGAATATGTTGTGATTCACAAAAAGACCACACCCAAACACAGTGAAGTAGATTTATTCCATACAAAATACACAGGAGGTGACACCAACTCCACCACCAAGTTAACCCTTAACTGCAAAAGAAAGCTGGATCAAGCATATTCAGTCGGGAGAGCAGGACGGACGGGTGAGGTGAGAAAAGCAGCGCTAGTGGTCAAACGCAGGTGAGAAGCCAACCAAAACCAAGCAAAGACCCAGTACTGCTGGCTCATGGCAAAGAGTGTTTCCATACCCTTACATCTGCGCCAAACCTAAATATCGCAAAGAAAACCCTGTAATTAAAAAGCCTATAATTTGAAAGAAATGCCAAATATCCCAAAAACCTTAATACAGTTTCATGCAGTGGTTTGTCAGATGTGGTGGTAATCCAGTTCAGTGCAAAAGGGCAGTGGAAACACGATGTGATGTCGTCGGTGAATCCAAAGCCAACAAAACCTAGTCACCAGCTGTTTTTGGCCTCATTAACATGGGGTAGCTGTGTTGAATTACTGCATTATATAAGAGTTTTGAATAATTATTGGAATGATCATCCGCTGCCTCTTTCTTCTGTTGACTTTCTTCTCAACAGCAGTAGTGGCAGCCGCAATAATTAGTCCAAAACTAAAATATTTTCATCCATCTTCTTCGAAGTCTAGATCTTCTTCTTTATTTTGAGGTGATGTTTTACAGGAAGATATACGGAGAGTTACAGAAATACAGAGAGAGAACTACTAGAGTTAAGATCATAAGAAACACACCGTTCAATTGAAACATCTGTCCCTGCAGCTGCTACTTCTTTTGGAAATTCAGACTTTTGCTTTTGTTTTGTGAAAAAGTGTAATGCAAATCCACCCAATAGGAAAAACAAAGCTACAGAGAATTATAAAGACTAAAACTAAAGTAAATAAAATGAACCGTTATTTATCTTCTGTTCAAACTGGGTCGGTTCAGCTTCAGTTCAGTAGTGGGGTCCCAATTGTCATAGTACACATTGTTTTTGTACTTTTCATTTTCAGTTATTCTTTCAAAAGCCCATTTCAAAGTGCATGAAATTCAAATAGAAACAGGACCAATGTTTTGTAGATACATTCCATAAAACTTAACACCAGCAATAGTCTGGGATGGTGATGTTCCAAATGTTAGAATCAGACAATCGGTTATAATCTAAGTTGGTAGATTTGTTAAAGCAGGGTCACACAGAAGTTATTTCCATGTTAAAATATCGGTTTAATTTCATTTGAGGGAAGTGTTGTCTGTCTCTTGCCTTTTCCTGTCTCGACCAACCAAAGTAACTTCGGACTCATGTGCCAGGTCATTAAGAAAGTAATGAGGGAAGAGAAAACAAGACATTGATAAATAAAGAGACCTAAGAAAGAATAGTACATTCTGGACAGCACAATAAACTGCATATCCTACACACGAGAGGAACAAGAGGAACTGCTCAGTGACAAGATTGCAAAATGGATTGGCCAACAGCTCAAATGGAAAATGGTGATAAATCATCCTGGTGGAGACATACATGTATCCGCCTGCATGATGGTTCTTTGAAATAACAATCGACAAAAAGACAGGTTTCATTCCAGTTTCTTTGTATCAAAACTAAGAACATTTGTATCAAAATTATTCATTAAAATGTATGTAAATTCAACTAATGCTGCGGCATGGTTAAATGTTACATCTCATCCTCTATGGACCATGAATGTTGAGACATTTCTGGTTTATATGTGTAGATACCAGATCAGCAGTGCACTTCTGCAGTCTTTCAACAACTGTTGCCTTACACTGCATTCTTATGTTTTCATCTGTTTATTGGAGCAATTATTGAGTTACAGATGCAATCTGTGTTGGAATTAAGCTACAAGTATATAACATTACATTTTAAAAAGAAACATGTCAACTTCCCACTATAGTTACTCATCCATTCAACATGTTGGTCGTTCATCCTGGACTTTTATTTGAAGCTTAATGGTGCCCGATGGCCGGCGATAGCTGCCTTCAGTGGGAATTCACCAGGTTTGTCACACACAAAAGAAATGTTTCCCAGTGGGTGTGGTCGTACCATCTTTCAGCAGCCATTCAATAAAAGTGTCACACTGACAACACAAAGTTGAAAGCATGCTCTACTAGCAGTTACTCCTGATACTAAAAAGGCTAAGTCAGTTAAAAAAGAGCTTGCCTTAACAAATCCATCACCTTGGCTTCGGTAAGGATCAAGAATGTCTGAATAACATTTCAGTTCCCTTGTAAACTTGAACAGCACATGAACTCATGAAACCCATCACCAGTGGTCTCTGAAGATTCAGCTGCTTTTTCAGACTTAGACATCAACATTTTGCCTCATCAGATAGAAGGATCTAAAGAACTTGTGGAAAGAGTCAATTTCTCCCTGCTGCAATCAGACCAACCTTTCACTCTTCTATCTGGGTCGCAGCTCCAAAAGGACAGCTTTGACGTTGAGATGGGGAGATACTGCGGAAGATTCAATATGTTTATGACACAATGAAGAGGTGGCCTGAAACATTTTGAATACCATCAGTTTTTCTTGCAAAATATTCTAAAGATAAAAGACTTCAGTGCAAAACATCCTTTCAAAATTATGTTTAGTTCAGTAAAATGACTGAACTGTCATCATCTTGCAGGGTGAGTACTTTTTCGATCATTAGTCAGATGTATCCACAGTATACAGTACACACATGTGAATGGAGTTTGAGATAATGGAAGAGCAAAGAGGGCTCATTGTGCATCAAAATACAAGCACAAGCGAGAAAGATTTTACAGTACGTGGGAAGAGCGGGTGCTTGTATAACGTCTTTGGCTCTGACACAGTCGAGGGGAGTCATCCTCGGATTGAGGTTATGCTGAAACACGCCTACAACCCGACACTTTCTGCAGAGAATGAAGAGAAGAAGAAAGGTCATCAGATGTTGTTTTGCTCGGATATGATCGGATGCAAAAGATGACTGAACTATAGTAGACAGGCGCATTATAGCAGGTGATGTAAAGGGATTTTGCAGGTGCACACTGAAAGCTGTAGAAATGCTTGATATGTAATGTGTAGAGACGATGCAAATAATCCACACTTTGGTTACATCAAAAGCAAATAAATGAAGGATTTCTTTGCTGAGATTAAATGCACAATAATTGAATATGAGATTACTGTTTCCACATAGAAGTCAAAATCTGACACATGAATTTCACCTGATTTTGCATGCATTTGCAAATTGTTTTACTTTCATGAGTCAAGTGGGTTTGTAAGGCGTATGTTTCAGAAAAGTCTCCCCGTAAAAGAAGTTTTAAAACAGTTTTGTTGAACTACATGCCTGTGTAAGCATTTCCCCTCCGCCAGATGAACCACTCCATATCTTCACAGATCACAGCTTCTCTGTGGTACGAGCCCAGCGCCGGGTGAGCAAATGCAGATGTAGCTGTGTGTAGAGGTGGCTGTCTTCCCAAACTGCAATTCTGATATGGAAAAAAAAGGAAAAAAAAAAGGATATATCACTGAACCACAGATGTAGCCACTGAAAGTAGTCTCTGCTCCCCAGAGGGTTTTTTTTTCTGAATCCTGCAGAAAGAAGAAATGTGAGGAGTTGGTGAAGCGTCCGATAGCAGGTGGAGACAGAGTGACCCATTTAAAAGCAAATGAATCGTGGTCCCATTATATTACACCTTCATTGTATAGTTTAAATGTTTCAGATAAAAAGATTACACGGTGACAATGAGGTACCCCAGAACCAGAAGTGTTTCCTAAAAATATGCATATTCAGTTCAGCCAAAGAATACTTCTTTAATTTCAAATAGTCACTTCAAAGAAAAAGAACATCAGATCATTGAGACTAAATGGTTCTGCTTGCAGAATTTGCTTCCTCCTGTTGTACTGGGCTGCAGAGGTGAGAGGTGAAATATAACAGAATTGTGGTGATAATCTTTCACCGTGGCTCCAAATAATGGCCATCCTGTGACTGAGGTTAAAACATGGCCATTGTTGTCGTAGATGACCAAACATAACCCCGGACAGATACTAATACAAGTTTTGGATGGCTGCCCGACGACTTAAACGTGCCAGACACAGTCGAACAGAATAAATCTAGCTAAAATTAATATTTATAATACTAACACAAGTGTAGTTTAGTCATGACGAAAGAAGCTTTTCACTCGTGACATGCTCTCCTGCTGTTATCACGACACGACCTCATTACCTGTGGGGTTGGAGCATCAAATCTGAGTTCATGAGATCTATGGAGAACAGCACGGCTCACCTTACAGTTTCACAGCTACAGCACATCCCAAATAAAACTGCAGTCGGAAACTCTGGCATTAAGGTAAATTATAAACTATCTGGAGCTAATTTGTCACCATGCAATAGCCTATGCTTAACTACGACGGAGTATTAGGGCCAAACTAAGACAAAAAAAAATGGAAATTACGAAAATAAAGTCATAATAATATGAGAATAAAGTCGTAAAATTACCAGAATAAAGTCATAATGTTGTGAGAATAAAGTCGTAATATTACGAGAATAAAGTCGTAATATTACGAGAATAAAGTCGTAATATTAAATATATTATAAATATATAAATATAACTTCACAAGATGCTCAATATTCCTCATTTTAACACAGGGAGAAGATGCTCTTCCTGTTAGAGTTCTCATAAATTAACACTTTATTCTCATAAATTACCACTTTATTCTTGTACTGTTACGACTTTATTCTCATAATGTTACGACTTTATTCTCGTAATATTACGACTTTATTCTCGTAATGTTACGACTTTATTCTCGTAATGTTATGACTTTATTCTCGTAATATTACGACTTTATTCTCGTAATATTACGACTTTATTCTCATAATGTTACAACTTTATTCTCGTAATGTTACGACTTTATTCTCGTAATGTTACGACTTTATTCTCGTAATATTACGACTTTATTCTCATAATATTACGATTTTATTCTATTACGACTTTATTCTCGTAATTTCCAATTTTCTTTTGTCTTAGTTTGGCCCTAATACTCCGTCGTACTTAACAAATCCCTAAACCTTAAACCGTTTTGAATTTCCCCTTTGTGGAACTAAAGACTGTAATGACAGTAACAATTTTTGATTCTGATTCTGATTCTGAATTAATTATTGTTAATAATTATTTTAAATTAACCAACCCTGAAACCACTTCAAGAAGAGACTCTTTAAGTGTAAACAGGTGGAGCAGTTATGGCAAGCTGTTACAATGCTTCATAAGGCTGCTTGATGATTGTTTTAAAACTGAACAAGTCAACACTCCTGACTGTGAAAAAGGCCTCTTGATGCTGCCGAGGAATCAGCTGGCTCACCTCATATTTGTCATCAGTTTAATGTTTGTTTAACTTTCACACCTGCACTATCAAGACCGGGGATGATGTCACCAGCTCTGTTCTTCATAGTTCTTCACAACTCAAAGGATGTTTCCATCATCAGCTGCAGGATTTACTTCTTCTTTTATGTTTTTTTTTCCATGGTCAGCCTGTAATGCATTTACTCTGAAGTCTATCAGTGATTTCTTCTTTCCACCCCAACTCCCCTCAGTGCTGCGCTTGTATTTCCACATCCATTTTCTCTTCAGACGGATTAACAGTTTTTGTGTCAGTATTTCATGTTGATGTAAGCATTTTGGCTCAAATTTCAGCCCCAACAGCTGCAAAAGGAAACACCTGGATAACTTTTCCCATGCCTGTTAACTTGCTTTTGCACATCTGAAAGCGGTATAAAACAACACAACACTTGCCTTTTTTCCCCATTTAATAACATTTATGTTGACAATGGCCTATCTTTTGATTTCAAATCCAGGGAGAAATTCCACTTTACCAGTTCCTTGCATTTTTTTGTTTGGCATCATCATCATATTTGGTTGCTGAGGGGTTGTGTGTGTAATGTGTGTGTATTGCCCGTCACTGTCAGAGCTGTACACAATCCATCAGCTCACAGCTGTGACTTACTGCCTGCTGGTTAGTCAAGGTCGACACACACACACACACACACACACACACACACACACACACACACACACACACACACACACACACACACACACACACACACACACACACACACACACACACACACAATATGCACCGCTGTTCTACTACACACATGTTCACAACACATACAACATGTCTGGATTTTAGCTACAAGCTCATTCCAGACTTGGCAAAACTAAACATATGTCTCACAACAAATACCCTTTATTTTTTTACATTTATTATGTTAGTCTGGAATATAACTACCGGTAGACAATTTTTCTGCTTCTTCTTTTTATACATGCATCCACTACACCACATGCTCTCTAACGAAGCATTTTATTTGCATGTTCAGTTAATTGTATTTTATCACCAGAAATGCTAAGTATAATCCAGTTTTATATCAAATTACTTCTGCAGTTCTGAAAATGTCTGTGGCCAGTTTGAGCATCCTGCTGGTCTGAACTAATTGATTTCTTGTCATAATGTCAGTCCAATTAATTTACCTTTTGCAGCTGAGGCTTTGTGGCGAGAGGTTGTCTAATTGCTGCGGACTAAGTCCCAGCCACCCCTCCCCTCCACAGAGATGGATGCCAAACATTAGATAAAGACTGGTGCTTTGGTAGATTTATAATGAAATATGAAATCAAACCTGTATTCTATAGCTCAGCACATCTTCAGTGAGATCCCATTCTTGTTTCCTATTGACTAATTGAACCCACATAAAAATGTATAACACATAGAATGGGAATGATATCAATTAAAAAGCTTCCGCTGCATTAATTAATTAATAAGGTAACATGCACGCATGATATAATCGTGATAATTGTAGAGGAATTCTTGCATTGAAAGCATTCTTACTTCTTTTAACAGCTACATCATAGCAGCATTTCTAATGTGTTACCGTAGTCACATAATAAGGTGTGTTCTAAATATAAAATCAGCACTTCATCCCTGCTCATGCTGACGTTGTGTGGTCCTTGGCGCAGCACACATGATGCTGCTGCATCTCTGTATTTAATTCAGACCACACAACTGAGGGCTGATAATAATTGCACGGATTACCTGGAGCCATAATCATATGATGTGTGACGTGGAGAAGGTAAAACACAGGCCATCTGGTCTGCCCGGGTGCAGCTGAGCCTACACACAAACACAGGCCGTGTACAGACCCATGAACAACACACACACTGTCAAAAATTAATGATCGCACAGACATTGAAGTAATGGTGTTATGTAATGAAAGCCTCAATCTCCATTCTGAAGTACTACCACTAAAGTATGTCTGCTTCACCATAAAAGATTCTGAACAAAACATATGCAAGCCTTTATGAGAATTAGCTTCGATTCAAGGGTGCAGTTGTTCAAACTAAGTTCCTGAAAGGTGTTTAAGGTTGCCGGTTATCTGACTTACAGTAGCTAGTCTATTTATAATGAATTATCATCTAAGATTTGACTGAAAACTCGAGAAAAAAAAGACTTTCAAGGCTCACATCATTGAAGCTTGACTTTCCCTGTATGGTGATATTCTCCATGCAGTGCACATCCACAGCAGCAAGAGCTACAGTGGTAATCAACCAGAGGTTTGCAACTGCGCAGCAAGTTTTTTTTTACAATGGATCTCCTGGTACTTCTTGTTGAGCACTTTCATTGTGCACCTTAAGACATATGTTTCTGTTTGTGTGTTTTTCCAGGCCAGTAATAGAGTGAATGCATTTGCTTTTTCATGATACTTCAGGGAAGACTGTTGTATGCACTGGGGCCACGTACTGTAAGCCAATGGATTTGTAAAATCTGAAAGTCGGTCCTGTTCCAATGCTAGAATCTTGTGAGTCTGAACTGCTGGTGGTAAAAGCAGAAAGGAAGGGATTTTGACCTTTTTTTCCCCTCAATCATCATGGAGAGCATGAGATCCCTATGAGGTGTGATGGATGAGCTTATAGAGCTGATAGGACACAGCAGGAGTATCACATTATCAGCATGTGGCTGCAGGAGCAAGTTCTGGACTCCAGCATTTCTACATGATACAAGTGGATAAAAGAGTTCAGACAGATTGACAGAATTTGGTCAGGAGTGGTTGCAATGGTTGTTAACAACCGATTCCTCGATGTGAAAGAAAACAAACAATCAAACAAACATCTCTGTACCCCAGATGTTCAGGTGTTGTTACTGAGAGAGTTCACCTGCGTTGTCTGCTGATCATCGTCACCGCAGATGGTGCCAGGTAAGAAACGCAACACTCGTGCACATTCATGTTTGTCTCAGGAGACTTTAATGATGCCTAAAATTCGACAGTTTTTCACCTCATGTTTATCATCATTTGTATTGTAACAGTATATTTTCCCTTTGGGGAAAAGGAAAGCATTCTTGAGTGTGAGTGCAATGCTTTTAGTGAATATATTTTGGACAAAAATTACCACAGTTGCATTCCACTTTTAACTCTGGCTCATGCTAGCAATAAAAAAAATTGCTGCCATGCATTTCAGGTTTAAAAGCAGTTTATTTCACTTATTATCACAATAAGATAGGCTCCATTATTTTTCTTTTCCATTTCCAACTATAAGCATGGACACAAACCCAGAAAAATATTAGTTTTCGCGGTCAGTGAGCAAAAGACATGTAAATCCATAATGTTGAACAGCAGCATATAATGAGCATCATCAATGAAAAAGATGTGCTTTCACATTTGCTTTCATAGTTTGAATTCAGGATTTGAGGTGCTGAGATCATTTACGAAGAAGCATTGAAAATGCAGCGTTGATATGTTGAAAATGTGTGTATTTGATCACCAACAGGAATCGTGCGGGAAGCTGTCAGGGATTCTCACTATTGAAAAAAATACTTGAGTCAGATCTTTTGGTTGTTATGACATGCATTCTTCTTGTGTCTCCATGCCTATCTGAAAGTAAGTACAGGCTTACAAACTACTCAAGATGCACCAGAAATCAAAATCAGAGGGCCGAAAATAAGAAAAATATTGCAACTTTATATTTTAAAATACAACAACAGATAAGAAAAAAACCACAAATAATATATCACAAGTCATTCACTGACATGTACCGCTTCTATCTGTCCTCCCGTTATTTTGTATACCCTTCACCCTCAACAGTATTTACTGTGTTGCATCATGGTCCATCCTTCTATCACATCCTCACAGCTCACACCTCCTCCTCCTCCACATCATCTCAGCCACCATCATGTCACCTAGACCTCAGCTCTGGGACACAGCTGTGACCTCTGCGCAAACAGACACGCAAACACGAGCACTCACAAGCCTACACGTCACTGACCCCTGCTGCCTCTGTGGACGCCAGTAAGTGGGGTCTCAGCTGCAGGTCCGGGCGTCTCTAGCGTGAGGATTTACATTAGTCTGATGGATTAGTCTACCCTGCAGGGAAATTAGCATGTTCGTTTCTGATCTGTGTATATGTATATAACATTAAAAGAAACAAAAAAAAAAAAAAATATATATATATATATATATTTGCTGTCACTTCAGTGTCACTGCTGGTCTGTAACTTCAGCTGTAAAATATTCTTGAGCTATGTGTTTCATTGCACCGTGTTCCAATCAATTTATGCTTATTTTGCCTTTTTTCATAGATCAGAGGTGTGGAAATTTCCCTTCTCTAAGATACAGGAATGTCTCAGAAAATTAGAATATTGTGAAAAAGTTCCTTATTTTCTGTAATGCAATTAAAAAAAAATAAAAAAATAACATACATTCTGGATTCATTACAAATCAACTGAAATATTGCAAGCCTTTTATTATTTTAATATTGCTGATTATGGTTTACAGTTTAAGATTAAGATTCCCAGAATATTCAAATTTTTTGAGATAGGATATTTGAGTTTTCTTAAGCTGTAAGCCATGATCAGCAATATTAAAATAATAAAAGGCTTGCAATATGTCAGTTGATTTGTAATGAATCCAGAATATATGACATTTTTGCATTACAGAAAATAAAGGACTTTATCACAATATTCTAATTTTCTCAGACAGTCCTGTATATTGTAATGCTGACATGAAACATAAATTAAGGGAGAACTTGTAGCCGACCCAAAATAGTATGCAGTCATTGATTGCTGTTCCCCTGGTTTTTTCTTATGTCAAGTTTAACTGCAATAAAACTCCAAATACGGTAATAAACTAGGTTTTGTCGCCAACTTGTGAATTTGTGGCAATTCATGGATCCAAATAATAAAGTTAGAAATCTTATGTTTGAGGCTGCAGTCCCAGTCTACATTAGCATTTCAGCTCCACGGTGGAAAACATCTCATTCCACAGTACACCGCCATAAAAGTTGTTGTTTGCATTGTTGCTGAGGCTCATTTGTTACTGCACATGAGGTGCAGTGAAATGCATCAGGTAAAATGTAATCAAAGTGTGTGGCCACTGAAGACTCACATCTCTATATTGTACTGGGATACAAGTAAGCCTTGTGCAAGCTGCAAAAAAGAAACTAAAAGAAAAGGAAAGCGTCATGGAGATCTTTTCTTCAGGGTTATAGATAGTGCTCTCTGTTTTGCAATTTGGAATGTGTGTTTACGAGTTTGTGATCCCTGCTGTCAGTTTTTTTCAAACCATACACTTAAATCTGCTCCATGCAAACCCGTGCAGACAGTTTACAAACCCTCACACAAGTTTCCAAAACCAAGGACACATAAACTGAGAGAACACATTTCAACAGAGCTATATTTTTGTAGCAGTTGGCTCTAGGCAGTACAAAAGTGTAGATTTGAAACATGGTTGATATTTGCAGTAAACACCAAAACGATGCAGCTGAAAGGTGCTGAAACCCTGTGATATCCACTGGATCATCATCATCATCATCATTGTCATCATCACAAAAATAACAGTGGTAAGTAGGCATGTAAACACTTGTTTTTTTGTGAAATAAATGTGTCATATTGTGAAAGCGGTGCATAGGAGGAGACTGTGATAATGGTTGTTGTTTTTTTTATTTCTCTATGGCTTGTGCATCTACAACATGAGATGTGTGTCTGTGCATGTGAGACACTGAATAAGACAGTGGTTTAGCGATTTATATTTGTCTCCGTGTGGGTTGTAAGTCTGAAAATGTGCGTGCTGCATCTATATGTAGCGTTGTATGTGTGCACACGCATGTTCTCCACTGCCCTGAAGGTCAGGCATGACGTGATTATTCTTCAGCTGCGTTCACGTTTGGGGCTCAAACAGCTACACTTCCACATTGATTTGCTGTCACTCCGGGTAGTAATTCACATTGTAGAGCAGATTGTATCTCTCCACACACAACTCCCTCACACACGCATGCACACCCATGAACTAATCATCTTCAAACTAGTGAATGATTTCAGACTGGGCGGTTAAGAGGTGAAGGATCAGGCCGTTTTTGTGACAGGCCGCTGATGGCTTCCAAAGACGCTTGGAAATGTATTCTGAAGGAGCTGGATGAGCTGTCAGAGGAGGTTACAGGGAACTTTTTCATCTGGAATTTTAATTCTCGGATTTGAAACATCTGACATGTTATTAAAATTCAAATGACCACCTCAACAGTATTTCTCAATTTTACTGCATGAATATGAATGGAGTGATAGCCTCCATCTTATTCTTCCCGTATTATTCATAACAGAGGAAGACTTGATGAATTGCCCAAATCTGCGTACTGATCTCTATTTGAGACTATTGGAGCAAGAAACCAATTGTTCCGTAATGAGAAGCATTCATGCCGGCTTTGGATGGGCTTTTATTGCTATTTGGGTTTCATTGTGACCTGGGATTCCTACATGAAAGGTCAGGGGGTCGTAAATCTCGTGAGGGGGAGCATCCGTCACACTTGACATCTGGTGTTGACCTCCACGGAGGGTCCGCGTCTTGGAAGCCACGAGGGTGGGGGAACTGCTGACAGCTCATCAGCAAAGGTGTAAAAGGATGGAAATGCATAAAAACAAAAGCATGTTGGACACTCCCGAACGCAAGCACCCGTAGGAGTTTTACTCCTTCTCTCACAATCTCTCAGCGCTTTCACTTCAAGAAGCCATTGTTGGGTTTTAAGTGTCAATCGTGAATGTGGACCACCATTAAGGCTCGTTCACGGCTAATGACAGGTCAGTGGCGAGCAAGTGGAGCCAGGGATGTCATCAGCGCCAAATTATCAGTCAAAGAGCTGGGCTGCATCTGAAAACCATCATTTAGAAACATATAAGTGACTCTAAGTGGTCTCAAGTAGTTTAGCCATTTAGATATGAATATATTCTTGAGAGTATAAAATCTGCCATGGCAACTATTTGGGTTAAAATGCATCCGTCTATTTTAGTAAACTTAATACTTAGGAAATAGTGAATTAGTACACTCTTTCGTCAGTTGCATTAATAACACTTTATATGCAGCAAAATAGAAATGTTCTGCATTGAGTTACATCATTTATATAATGTTGTTTAAAGTTAAACCCACTTAAGCCACAAAGACTTAAAATGATCAGACTCTCAGCATTTCAAAAAAAATAACACGTACGGAGCCAAAAATAACTATTAACCTAATTAATATACTCATATATACATTTCTTCAAAATAATGTCTGTATTTTTTTAATGTCTATAACCATCCTGTGAAAGCTCATTAGTGGATTATGAAATAAATTGAATTCCAATTAAAATGGTGCCAAATAAGACAATACAACACTCAAATAAAAGTTATGGATTTTAATCACTCATCAAACAAAACATCACAATCGCATGCAAAACGTATTTCATAAATCATTTTAAATGAAACGACTACAAAATAAAGTTGATAATATATGAAAATTACTGAATATTAATAGATTATACTTTTTTCAGTCACTTATTATTACTTCACTGATTAATCTGCAATCAAAGCTTTCTTGCTTTTTTTGTTACTTTGATTTATCCACAGAGGTGTAAGCTTCTGAGGCCATGAAAAAGATTTTTAATTTTTTTATCTTGAATAATGATGTAGTAATGTCTAATTGTAACACTTTATATGTTTCTGAATTTTATTACAGGAAAAAAAGGACGGTTGACCTGAAGAATCAGAGTGCGAGGGGTCTCCAGAAGATTATACTTGACATGTGGGAAGCAGTCCTACATATGAACGTTTTCTTAAATTAAGCTGAACCTTTAAGTTTGAGGTCGCTCACTATGTTCAAAACTCTTTAAAACGCCTCATTTGCTGAAGAAAGTGGCAAAAGAGACTTACTCTGAACTTTAAATGTCGGCCAACCTAAGTTACAAAAATAAACTGCACGAAATTTACATCTGTACATGAAAAAAAAAGGATGTTTCTTCTTAGCCATGTACGAAATGCCAACCGAACACACACAAACACAAAATTATAACACACCCTTTTCCTGCATCTCCTCTCTGATACATTAACTAAAGAGGACAACTATGCTTGTATTGAAAAAGGGAGCATGAAACCATAGATCGTCCTGTCAACAATTACAGCTTGTCAAACATGCATAAAAATGTAACAAAAAAAAAAGATTTTTATATTGAACTACTCCTTTCGTCCTCTGAGTGTTTCAGAAATGAGAACACAATTTTTAGCTAAACTCTAGAAGCTTTGAGAAGTTTTTAATCATGCATTATACTTCATCTAATTCTGTCTTTTCTGGCATGTGTCCTGTATTTTCTTCACTTCTGTCTAAATTAAACTTTAAATTTCAAACTATTGTTTCTTAATGCTGCAAAACTTTCATTAATAACTACGTCTTTTCCTATAAACAAGTTTGAGTGATGGAATGAGGCTGAATAGATTATTTGTGCCTCTGCGAGAACGGTTAGACAGACACGACCTGTGAATGTGATCAACTGTTTCTTTACTCCTCCTGCACTCTACTACTGCAATTGATGTGGGAGACAAGGCTAGGGGTCATCTCCTCTCTCTTCATTCCTCCCAATTTCTGCAGCTGTTCTTGGCTGTCTCCTGCTCAGTTTCTCCTCTCCTTCTTTACATTTCACCTCTTCATCCAGCGCCTTTCATCCTGCCCGTCCACTCACAAGCCCGCTGGCTCTCTTCCATTTAAAGTGATGACAGCAATGAAGGTTACGGTGTGGTTCCAGGAAACTTGCCTTTTCTTTTAAACTCCTCTCCTCCCTTTGTGTCTCTGTACCTCAGTGAAGATTCCCGTCCTCCCATAAAACATGAACCCACACTAAAGTCTGACAAATGTGCAAATGACACACAGATACAGCTCGTGTTTGCTCTCTGCTCAGAGGCTTTTGCTGTACTGTACCCGAGTCCCTGTGCAGATATGAAATGACTTCCTGGCTGGCAGCGATAGTAAGGAGGAGAGGACAGGTACGAGGACACGCACACACACACTGGAGGAAATGCTAATTTACAGTAAGCCAACAAGCAGGTGTGAGGGAAACAGAATCATCTACACACACACGAGCAGCATCATTCTCATTAGTTTAGTCCTCACTGGCTTCCTTGCTGTGATCTTTTATTGTAATACACAGTGCAGGCAGCAGAGCTCAGCGCTCATAATGAATATAGAAAGAGTATGTCTCAATTTATCAGAAACGACACTCATACTTAATGCTTTTGTAATGGTGGAACAGTATTGCTTTCTGTTGCATTACATTAATCTTTATTGGATTTATTATCAGGGTTCAGTGAAACAGAAAGAAAACACTTCATGAAATAAATTCTTTGACAAAGACGGTTCTTAAAGTTTCATTCATGTAAAAAAAAATATTAGTTCCCACTTCTCTGCTGAAAAACTAACCACAAAATCCTAATAAATGCAAAACAGATGTCTAAAAGAGGCTGAACTTGTACACAAACTGCCAGTGAAATGAAATAATTCATATTTTCATCCTCTTCATTTTCTTTGGCAAGAGGTTGGTTTCCTCTTTATGGGGTGCTGATCTGAGCTGATAAGAGATAGTTTTGAGGTGCAATCCATGCAGAACGTTAAGTTTGTTGGACATGAGGAATTAACTTTGACTTTAATACCTGAAAACAGTACTCATTTTCTTTTTCGATGAACTATGACTGATTTTTTCAGCCACATCCGGTACCGTGGATTTTTTCTAAGTGCTCTGGCACTTTCTTAGAGGGACGTGCAAGCTGGAACGTCACTTGAGACCATGAAACTTGAACAAATATCCAATGGCCTGCATGACATTGAACAAGAGAACTTAGTATGACTTAAAGGAGCTGTATGTAAGAGCAATAATAAAACGAATCATAAAATGACCCCGATATGTCAACAGACATTTAAAAATCATGTTCATTTCAAATACTTATGTCACTGACAACAGCACTCAAACCAGGATATTCCAGTTTAAAAAGAGGAGTTGCAGCCCTCAACTGATGTTTATGTTGTCATTTATTGTTTTGGCCTGAAGCTCCACCCTCCACCTATCTCCCAATCACCAAGTCAGTATTGTTTCGGCATCCGGGTTGCCAGCTCGGCTCTAATTATCGCAGCCATGGCAGCCTACGTTCCTGCTGCATTCTGCAGCCTACCTGGCAACCTCTGGTCGGGGGGAGGAGGGGGAGGGTACACGCCGCTCAACAATATTTTGAAAGTGACTGCAGTACCAGTTTTGGACATTTCTTACAGACGGCTCCTTTAAGGATAGGCATGAAGTCTGACATTATAAATTCTGCTTATTTTCCTAAATGAGTTTTATGTGGACACAAATGTCCCTCTACAGGTTTTTAGCCACACTTCATATGTTTTACCATCTCAAATTCCCCAAAGACCACCTCCTCGTGTCTCATTGTTGATTTTCTGTATCCGTTCTCAGTATGTGATGGCACTGAAAATATCATTTCAGGTTATTGGATATGTCTTATTTTGCAAATACAATTAACAAAATTTGCATTATTTGTTATTTTTTAAGTGACCAAATTGCTTTAAATCTAAAATGTCATTATAAAATAGTTATGTTGGTTATTCCCCTCATTGATAATGCCTGAATTTGTTAAGGGTGATATAACAGTCTGTTGAGGTGACAGTCTGGAGACGCTGTCTCCTCGCAGACAGCCCCGAAGCCCGAAGAGGCCCCTGCTCCCTGGGGATGATCTGACGACATCCTGTCACTATATTTGCAGATGGTAAAAGACAAAGGCTTTTATTGGCATGAACTGTTCTATATAGTGTTTTCAGAAAACAACAGTTACAGAAGTGAAACCTCAACCAGACAACAGAGGCTCGTTGAATAAAACATAGGGTTGTGACTCTTATTTGACTCCTCCATGTTGACCTTATCATAAATATTTTAAAAACCCTTTGATAAAAAACATAGACAAAAAAAATCAAGAAGATACTGGAGGGATCAACCAACCACAGCAACATAGGGGATCAGCTAAACCTCTAAAACTCACCACTATAACTGGGACATACAGTGGTGAGCCATCTTTTCTGAGGGAAAAACAGATGGAAAAAATATTTTCTGACCAGATCCAATTGCTGCAAAAAACAATTGTGATTGGAAATCATTCACATACAACATTTGGTAAAATCTAATCAAAGAGAATTAACATTTGAATGTTCTGAAATGAAAAATATTTCCAAAACACACAGTTCGAAAAGAACAAGTGGTACTGGAACTGAATACATGACTTCAGGAAAACTCTTACCAGTGAGGCTAGTTGAAAAAGAACATGAAAACTGGAATCTGAAAGAATGGAAAACTGTCGAGAGAATTTTTAAACCTTTTAAACTGCATGGATTTTACCCAACATGTCACACAGCCGACTCACAACAGAGGACACACCCTGGACCTAGTCATAACCTATGGCCTGTCCACCGGTGTGTCCTCTGTTGTCGATCTGGCTGTGTCTGACCATTACTGCGTGTTTTTTAACGTCACCAGTCTTAATCATCAGGAAGCCTCGATGAGAACGGTGAGGAAACGCTACCTAACTCCTGAAGTGGCTGCAAATTTTATTGAGATTTTACAGAGCACTCCTGCAGATGTTTTACCTGCATCATGTGATTTTATTGTTGATAATTTTAACAGGAAACTAGAATCCACTCTGAACTCAGTTGCTCCACTTTTAACAAAAACCATAAAAACTAAGCCTACACCCCCATGGAGAACTGAGGAAGTCAAAAAATCAAAAAGAAAATGCAGGAGTGCTGAGAGAAGGTGGAGAAAAAGCAAACTTACAATACATTATCAGATATTTCGTGATCAACTCAAATCCTACAATAAAACCGTCAAACAAGCAAGAATTGCCCATTTCTCAAAACTCATTACAGACAATAAAAACAATTCTAAATTTCTTTTCTCCACCTTCGATCTTTTAACAAATGTACATTTTAAGAATTCCTCACAACCACCAACAGACAATCTTTGTGAGGATTTTGCAGACCACTTCAGAAGTAAAATTGACAACATTAGGTCCAGTCTTTTACCACATCAAAATGTCATTTTTAACACATCTGGACAGTTGCTTTTACCCGAGGAAACATTGGAGAGTTTTGCCCTGGTTGATGCGAGGACACTTGGTCGAGTTTTCTCCCAGGTAAACCCAACAACCTGCCTTTTAGATCCCATTCCCACATCACTTTTAAAGACATTTTATGAATTCTTTGAGGAACATATTTTAAATATAGTAAATTACTCTCTTCAGACGGGTGTCTTCCCTGCCGCCTTTAAAATGGCGGTGGTGAAGCCCCTTCTGAAGAAGAGTAATTTAGATCACAGCATTTTTAATAACTACAGACCTGTATCCAACTTACCCTTTTTAAGTAAGATTTTAGAAAAGCTGGTTTTTAACCAAGTAAATTATTTTTTAATAAGAAACAATATTTCAGAGAAATTTCAGTCTGGCTTTAGGATGAACCACAGCACCGAGACAGCCCTTTTAAAGATTTTAAATGACATCAGGTGCAATTTAGATAACCGCAAACTGACAGTCTTGGTTCTACTGGATCTTAGTGCCGCCTTCGATACAGTAGACCATCACATTTTATTAAACAGACTGAAGCACCTGGTGGGCCTCTCTGGTACTGTTTTTAACTGGTTCCGCTCCTATCTCACAGATCGATCTTTCTTTGTAAGTTTGGATACATGTTCCTCCAGAATGCATGAAATTAAGTGTGGGGTCCCCCAAGGGTCAATTTTAGGTCCGCTTCTTTTTAACCTTTACATGCTTCCCTTGGGGGACGTCATCAGGAGACACGGCATCAGCTTCCACAGCTACGCTGACGACACACAGCTGTACATCGCCGTGTCTCCTGATGACACAGGGCCACTTGATGCCCTTTTTAACTGTATTTTAGATATTAAGTCATGGATGGCAGATAATTTCCTACAGCTCAACCAGGACAAAACAGAGGTTTTAGTTATTGGTCCTGAAGGCCGGAGAGAGAAACTTTTACCAAAACTACAAGATTTTAAACCTTCGCAACGTGTAAAGAACCTGGGTGTTATTTTTGACTCTGAGCTCACTTTTATTCCACACATAAAGAATATCACGAAAATAGGTTTTTACCATCTTAAGAACATAGCCAGAGTCCGCCCGTTTCTCTCTCAGGCCAGCACGGAGGTGCTGATGCATGCTTTTATCTCTAGTCGTTTAGATTATTGTAATGCCCTGCTCTCTGGTCTTCCTAAAAAGAGTATTAAGAACTTACAGCTATTACAGAACTCAGCCGCTCGCGTGCTGACGAGGACCAGAGGGCGGGAGCACATTACACCTGTTTTAAAATCGCTGCATTGGCTCCCCGTCCGTTTCAGGATTGATTTTAAGGTTCTTTTACTGGTTTTTAAGTGTCTTAACGGTCTTGGGCCATCTTATTTATCTGATCTGCTTTTACTGTATCAACCCTCACGGACCCTGAGGTCCTCTGGTACCGGCCTTTTAACCATTCCCCGAACCGCGACCAAAACCCACGGTGAGGCTGCATTCAGCCATTATGGCCCCTCTTTATGGAACAGCCTGCCAGAGAACCTCAGGGCCGCAGAGAATGTTGATATTTTTAAAAGGAGGCTCAAGACACACCTTTTTAGTTTGGCTTTTATCTGATCTCATTTACCTAGTGTTTTTAGCTATGTATTGTGTGTACTTCTTTAGCTCTTTTATCATCTCTAAAACTTTAATCCATTTTAATGACTTTTTACTTTATGTTATTTATTATTCATCTTAAGTTTTATATATATTTCTCTAAAATTTTACACTTTTAGGCATTTTTTACTTTCTTTTAATCTTTTAGTTTTTAGCTCCAGTGTTTCCTCAGGGGGGTCGTTCACACTGGGAGGTGTGCCTGCTCCGCCCATGGGGGTGTCGTCATGGGGATCCCTCAGGCCTGGGTAGCTGGGGGGGGGCTCCACCTTCTGTGTGGGGTCTGCCCCGGTCTGTCCGGGTTGGGGGGGTCTCTGTGGGGATGCTTCTGGTGGTCGTGGTCGGTGATGCCTCTCGGTGTGGACGGCCACCCATAGGTAGTGTTTTCCTCACCTGGATCGTTAGTGCTAAGCCATGTCACCAGTCCACTTATTGTGTGTGTGTGTGTGTGGGTGTGGGCGTGTGAGTGTGTGCACAGGTATATGAGTGTGAGTGTGTGTGTACGCGTGGGGGGTGGGGTCGTATGGAATGTTTTAAATTGTGTTTTTTTTTATTGTTATTTTATTCTGCATGTAAAGCACCATGTGTTGCATTTTATATTGTATGATTTGGCGCTATACAAATAAATAAAGTTTAAGTTTAAGTTTAAGTCTGATGATTCTAGATTTAACCTGCTCTAGAGTACTGGGAGCATCGGGGTAAGATGAGCAGTGGATTATGTGGTGCACCCAACAGGTGAACATGGAGGCCTGTGGGGGCAGTATCATGATCAGGGGTTGCTTCAGCTGGTCAGGACATGGACTGCTGACCAGAGAACAAAATTAGCCCCTTTGAGTATCTGGATAACAGTTTTGCAACAGTTTGACTCTCCAATCATTGGTGCAAAATCTTAGTGGAAAAACTAATGCAACTCTGGATGTAAATAAAAAGTGTGACATTGCACAACTTTATTGAAATGGTGATGAAATATTAAATTGGCTAAACAAAATATAAGAGCATGTGACTTTGTATTAATCAGATTTTTAAAAGGCAGTACAGATAATGAGACATCACTACTTTACTTCTAGGGAGCAGGGAGATATGGGACACGAAAGATGAACATATGGAGACATGAAACAGTCTGAGCTGGAATCAAACCTCCACCACCAAATTAATCTTCTTCGTCACATCAGTGACACAACGGCTTTATTTTACAGATGTGAAACCAAAAGAACTGAATTGAACTGATGTAAAGAAGGAATAAGGGTTGGAGCAATTTGGAGTTTTAATGGCTTTTAAATGTCCATGTGTCTAGGATGGGACTCATCTCAGAAATGTAAAATTACTTTTTCCTCTGTTGTTGTGTTCTGTCTTATCATTAAACTTACCCTCCAGCTATTCTGGCTCTGTTTATGGGTAATTTGGTCCTGCAAATGGCATTCAGCTGTGCCCATTTCACCACCATGATACTCAGTTGTGACACATAGAAAATTGCTTTCTTGGAGTTTTCCTTTTTATTTTTTTTAACTATAATAAATCCTGGACTACAACCATGAGAAAGCAGCTTGTGTTAAAAACGTCGCTCTATAGATGCCACACATTAATGTATCTAACACTTTTATTCTAGACTGACATTAAATTGTTTCCCTTATCCCACATAATGGAGCAATTTACTGCAACAACTTATTATTTCAGCCCTAAATATCGTTGTGTTTTGCGTTAAAAAGCCTCTGCAGCAGATTATCATCCCTGTCTGTGAAACAATCAATCAAGATTCCCACATGTTTAGCACTGTTTTTGCAGATATATTTACTGATGTTGCCAGGGACCGGGAGGTGTCACACAGTCTTGTACTTCAACTCCAAGTGAGCACTTGTTAGTTCACAAATAAGTCTTGAGACAACTTATATGCAGTTCAGGAACGCTGTACTTGTGTACATCACAGTTTAGCTATAAGACATAAAATTACAATAATATGACCCAGAGTGAACCATGGACTCCTCCTAGCAACAGTGTTTATAATCATTGTTATATTTTATGTGCTCTTTTAAAGGTATTGTATGCCTTTGTATTTTAGCTGTGTCATTCATGAAATTAATTTAAAAAAGAAAATTGATGCAAACATATTAAAACTACATCCGAACATAAACAAAGTTACAGCTTTCTTTTTTACTCCTTTTTCCTTCGCAATTACTTTTGCTTATTGATGTGAAATGCATTCTGGGATATTTTCCCATCTCAAGGCTCCACAGGTCTGCAATGGATGGATCCTTATTAAAATGGACACTAACTTTATTTTTTCATTCACTATTCTTTCATACTTACTCTAGCATTCAACCTTTCACTGTTGTCTTTATGTTATAGATTTTATAACTATTATTTGTAAATAATAGCGTGCATTATGTTGTAATACATTTGATATGATGTCATTTCCTTTTATAAGATTTTATGACTGTCTTTTTTAAATAACGATTATGCCAAAGAAACCAAAAACATATGCAACACTAATAAAAGCAAGAGATTCAGGCTGCTTATAGATTATGAATCCAAAGAGTTGTTAATCATGTTGCAAAGAACAGGACGTTGGTGCTGAATAAAGCTCCTGATACATGACTACTGGGGGAGAATTATAGATGGGAGATAAGCCAGCAGCCAAGGGGTTATTTTATGCAGCATGGATCACCACCCGCTTGTTTACTTTTCCTCACACCCATTCCCTGGCCACTGGCGTTAGGTCATGCTGAAGGCTATAGGCCTTGTCCTTCCTATAAATGTCTTTGTTGCAGCAATGTGATAAAATGTCTTTTACGGGTCACTTAAGTATTTCCGAAGAGGTCTCTACAGTATGGCAGTTAAAAGAAGTACCGGTAGACATTTTTCAGTACATGGCAAGAGGTGTTCATTCACACACATCAGCATGCATTCCCCCTTGGGTTTAACACACGTCTGTTGCACATTAGCAAACGGATCACACGATTACTGCAGCTCACACTGGTTGAATGGGTGGTAATCATGCATGCTGAGAAGTGCTTTTCACCACTGTTTTACTCGCATGCCACACATCTACGAAGCCCGAGAGAACAAACAGTTCTGTCTGAAATCTCTCTCACACACACATGCATGAAACTGACCTCGCTTGTAAAAACTTGTGTGCAGCCAAAATAATCAAATTTGAGCCTCCTTGTAGATCCATATTTTGATTTCGCATCTGAATCACCTTCAGTTTTTATTGTGTGCGCATCTACTTTACATTTTCAGTATTGCGTACCAATACAAAATGGTGTTAATACCTGATAGCAACATATCTGTTGGTGCCATTCCCTTATTACTTCACATCTGTTATTCGTATTTGTGATGACTTTACTCTGTACTGATATAACAATATGATGATAATAAAAGGAAAAGATATGTTTTCATATCTGAAAAATGTGCCAAAGACAACCTCAGACTAACAGATTACATGACATATTACACAGTTTCTTCAAATAACTAACAACTCTATGGGCAAGGGTATAAAATAAGGGATTGCTGCTTATTAAATACAATTGGCTAACTGATAATAAGCAAGTGTTGCTATCTGAGCAGTTTTGATTATTTGCTGATCTGGATAATTTAATTGTGTTTTAACACAATTAAAGCAGGAAAGGCAAAGGAGGAAAGACATATTTTGCAGCCAACTTGAGCCCATTGAAGTGTTAGGATTTCATGTAGTCACAAGAGTCAGCCTCAGTAGACGGCTCGACTGCTTGCTTTAGATGCAGATGTCAGATAGTTAAAATATATACCATTGTCGAGAGGAGACATTGGGGGGAAATAGGTAGTTTAGCATTGGGGGTGGCACCCCAGGTGAGAGAAATAAAAAAGGAGATCGGGGGTATCTTCCCCCCTTGAGCTGGCTCTATCAATGAAATTCAGTTACATATATATATACCATTGTCGAGAGGAGACAATGGAGAGGAACAGATGTTTTAGCATTTGGGGGTCCTGCGATCTGGGTAGACACCCCAGGTGGGAGACCAATGAGGAATCAGGAACATCCCCTTTTCGTATAAAATAGGTTGGATCAATGACCTCCGTGTGATTTTTCTCTTGTACCATACGTGGTCTGAGAGAAGTCTCCTCCGGCCGGAAAAACCTTGTGCTTGACATGATTAAAAGTTGTTAACCTGTCATTCTTTCCACTAGTCTTTCTTGGTTCTCCAGACAAACGAACACGAGAATCTTTCAGAAGTAACTGAGTTTTCTGCTGTGTACCAAAGTATTTGAGAAGCACCTATGATGTCATCTGTATGACATCATAGCAACATTTATGCTGAATAAGTCCTTTCACAGGGCAGTGTGATTAAACAAGATTTGATTAAGCAAAATGCAATTTAACTTTTAATTACATTATGGTAAAAATATTGTGTTTAGCCTTGTCCAGATAATATGATTTAATATATTTATGATATAAAGACAGTAAATTAACAGAAAATCTGAGTGTCACCGTCCCTGTTCTCCAGTGAGCCTGCATGAATTCAGACCCTCCCCTGGTCCATTTTTGCAACTCTTCACCTGCCAAAACCTGAAATTCTCTTCAATGACATGTTACCAATAATTATTTCCAAATCAAGTTAGGACTGCACTCACCTTTGTTGCTTTGAGTGCAGCAAACTCACTGAAAAGTGTTATCATGTTTCTGTCACTGCTCATCAGAGCTGGAGCACATTAATACTTTTAATTAATGCAGATTTTGGATCCAGGACTGGAAGCCTATTGTACACTTGCTAAGTGAAGGCAAAAGCCCGGTAGTGCTAGTGTATTTTTAATCTAATAAGAAAAAAGCAAAAGCTGCTCAACAATTAGTTAGTAAGGATGGGGACAAACACTGCTTTAGGGGGGCATAGTCCTTCAATCTGCTTATGTTTATGAGAAGAAATGCTGCTGTTTAAATCACAGAATATTAATATTTGCAGCACACTGGTTCATACCCATGGGAGTATTGCTGTCTGTCTCATCAGGGGACGCTTTTTACATCATTACCCGAACCTATACTTCTGTAATCGTCCGAGTATTTTCTCTCACGCTCCCCTACGTGCAAATACAGATTATTTACCTCAACAGCTAAATACAGACATACAGAAAAGACTGAGAGACAGATGGTGTGAGCAGATGACTAAACATGCAACCTCTCTGAAATCCCATGATGCCACTGGAGCACTTACAGGTATTCAGTTGAGCAGAAAGCACGGAATATCCACCGCATATTCTCAGTTGCACACAAACACAGACACACAACTTAATCTGTGCTGGTGGCACTGGAGACTTGTTACGGTTGCCTGGCAGCATATGATGGAGGGTGGCCTTTGTTTGATTAGCGCATGTTTGGTGGATGCATGGTCCTCCACTTGCACATGGGAACATCCACATGCACCACCACATACTCCAAATGTCACAAGCTCAGCTTTCTTTAAAGGCAAATGATCTGACAGCCAGGCCTCTCCTCTTTCTCGGTAACAAACACGGTTTCGCAGGAAAGAACACACTCTCATGCATTTTTTACTAAAACTCTATCAATAAACAAAAAGAGCAATAAATAAACCACTAAGTTAGTTGCAGCAAAACAACAAAATTGCAGTGAGTGCCTCATTTGTCTGTATGTTTTTGTGTCTGCTTGAGATTTCTGCACTGCAATGCATGCAATAATAAACTTAAGACATTGGTGATTATGGATGGGGTGCAGGGATTTAGGGGGTGATTTACAACAGCAAACACTGAGAAGGCATGCTGGAAGGAGACAAAGGCAGCTGGAGGACAGTGGATTCCTGTATGCTAAACTGTATGGAGAAATGTGCAGCACAAATAGGATTTTCTCAGCGAAATCCAAGGTACCGGGTTTGGAGAACAGGATTAGCCGCTGTGTAATAATGTGGATGTGATGGGGGCAGCGTGCTCAGACGAATCAGTCCTATGGTGTGTGTTTCTCTGCATCTGTGTATGTGGAGTTGGGGATGGAAGAGAGCAGGCGGAAGGATTAGGAAGGTCCTGGGAATTAAATGTTATTTTCCATCTTCCCTTCTCTGAGTTTTAAGATTTGATGCCGCCTTCCAAGTTTTAGGGATGATGGTCATAATGAAACATGAGTGAAGTTGGTTGGGATCACCGCTGTGGAACCAGTCACTGACTTATCCACACACACACACACACACACACACACACACACACACACACACACACACACACACACACACACACACACACACACACACACACACACACATATAGTCATCACAAGACTCTTTGGACTAAGACTTCCATGCAGCAACTAAGTATATATAAGAAAAAACGCATGGAAAAAGAAAAAAAAAACAGTTTGCTGAATTTACTGGAATTTTTTTTCTTTTTCTTGTTTCTAACATCATCTCAACATTTATAGATGAGACCCCCCCTCCATCCCCCAACCAGTTGAAGTGGATGAATGCCCTTGGAGAGTCTGGTTCTGCTGCAGGATTAAATAAATAACGTCCTTTGTCCTTGTAGCCTTGTGCGTGTTCAGCATTTGTGTCTTACCTAAACTGTTTCATTATGAGTTGGTATAAAATGAATTGAAAAATAAACCGATTTTAATTAGATTGTGTTTAAGTGGACTGCGTTGAACATCTTCAAATGAAAAGTGGCAAGCAAGAACATTTTTCTTATCCCATTGACAAACACCTTTCCTTACAATAAGACAATTTTGAATAGATTTATGCAGTGTTCAGCTTATTTCTAGACGGGCTGTTGCTGTTACTTTTACTATTCTACAGTAAAAGCTTTGTGGCAAGTAAAATATCTCAGATGGTGAAGTTACAACAACATGCCACTGCTGATGATAAGTACTGGGTTTTTCTAATAAACATCTTGTTTCTTTAATATCACCAAAGCAAGCCGCTGATCAAAGCGGGGTTTAAACACTGCCCGTGTTCTGTGTTTTCTCATATTCAATAAAAGCCTAAAAACTAAACGCAAACATTCATCTTTTCCACAGACAGGCCTGTCATGCCTCATAAACCTTTGGATATCCCTGCTGTCATTCCTACTAGATCAGACTTCTATAAGATCATATTTCTGTAACAACTATTTTGGGTTTTAATTCACAGTTTCTGTTCAAAAATGGAAATTGAGGAAGTAAACTGTATAATTGTCTGTTTTTGAAAATGATTTTGATAGCTGATCAACTTTAATAAAAATACTGAATGATTTTGAGACAAGAAATTTGGACTTTGAAAATGAAAACAAAAACTAAAAGTTGTTGTTTGTGGAATTGGAGAAAAGTAAGATAATGTCACATCAGTGGCACAAAGTGCAAATGGCAGCTTCGTTATTTCACTGTATTCTACTGCGATTGGCAAATTCACTGGCCTAGGCTCCGCCGACCACAACCATCAGCCCTGCTGAAGTCTGAGAAACCTTTTTTTTAAACCTAAAATCAGTACATGACCTGCAGTGTGTGATAACCATAACATTTTAGTCATTTTCCAGGAAAATTCCAAAAGGTGTTGCAATGTCTTAACTTTATATACAATTTCAAACCCCAGCAAAGCATTATCTAATATTTACAAGCTCTTCATGGATTGTGCAGGTCAAAATGTTAATTTGAGAAGTGGCTTTACTAGAATGCGTTGAAGCAAAATTGCAAATTAAAACTACCTAACATTTCTAAAATGTTACTTTTTAATCAGAGATGACTTTTGTCAGGCTGTTCACCTACTCGGCCTCTGGGAGACCTCCTGGGAGCTTTTAGAGATGTTAGGAAAAGGAAATAGGAGCCAGTCACAGAAGAGCATTCCTCCAGCTTCTTACACTTACAGCAGAACATCTTTCATGCAAATGTGCATATCCCAATGAAAAGAGAAGCAGGATTCAGGAGTCAGCTTCTAAAAATGACCCGGCCCCCTCTGAGTACGTCACTGACTAAAACCCTGACAGAGCCACTAGTTGATCAGGAGGAGAGATCTCTTTCTATAAAGTCTATTCTGAATCGGCTTATGGTGCCTTCACCCATTATGACCCGTATTTTATTTTTTGATTAATTACCACATGAATGAAGGTCTGCTACAAAAGACTCTTTTTTTTATTAGGACAGTAAAATTATCTCTTTTGCAGTAAGATTTAAAGATGTGTGATTCATAGTAAGAAATAGTCTTTCATTAGCAATATTTCCTTCTTATGTTAATCCCTTATTAGTGTAATACTTTGCTATCCTATCTTATCTTTTGGGTTTTAATACCTCTTACATTATGTGCTCATATAATGGGTTTTTCATGTATGTACTTTGCCTAATTGTTATTATGAAACATTATGTTTCATATATCATATATCATATATTGTGAGTTTTAGAGATTTATTTTATTCTAAGTCTTATAAGACACTATTCTCACTGCTTGAAAGACATGAATTACCAGACTCAATGCGAAAAATGTTCAGTTGTAGAAAGACAGAACAAATCAGCACTGACAGTTTTCCTTTTTGTGCAAGTGAAGCATTAAATAAAGACCGGCAGATCTTTTGCTTCTTAGGAACATTTGTACGATTGAGGCCCAGAACATCTTGAAAACAATTAGGTTCATTTCTGAAAGTGCATATCTGTTGCATGAGTGGTGCCTGCTTACATCATCCTTCTGCTATGCCAGATATCATCACTGTGACAGTTGATTAACAACCATCGAGAACATGTACTGTATACTGTACGTTTTTATGTCTGGGTCTTCCTGTCAAGGTTTTAACGGCAGACATCTCTGTCTCTGCGTTCTGGTATCTTTCTCCGCTGACAGCAACCGAACAAAACTGTTTTTGTGGAATAATCTGGAAATAAATTGGAACTAGTGACCTGTCCAGGGCACACTTGGTCTCTAAAGTGATGATAACTGGGTGAGATTTGAGTCCTCCTGTGACCCTAAGCAGAAAGAAGCCAGTGTAGAAAATGAATGAATTCCAGAAATATCATATCCCTTTCTGGTTTTCTATTCAAGTCTGTTTTTTCTTCTTATTCTTTATTCCCTATGCTTTTAACCACATATATTAAAATAAGAAGTGAAGTGAATTGAAGCTGAATTTCATATTGCCACATTTTCACCCAAGATACCTGAAGACACACAGATGTAGGTTTGAAGGAAATGAACTTTGATGAATATGGGGGATAAAAGCACATCAATATGCATCCCTCTGTTACCAGTAAACCTGCCATCCTTGGATGTCTACTTATTATCACCTCTGAATGCTTACATTCTGTATTGCAGACTTAGGACCGACATAGGACTGTGAAGTAATGCCAGAAAGTTATATCCAGATGTTGCAGTTATTAAGGTTGGGTGCCATTCCCATTTGAACTGATATTGTACAGGTGCGTTTGCAGATACCTGCAGCTCTGGTAGTCAGCAACACATTTTTTTTCCAAATTTTTCCAAGAATGAAAGATATCACCATACTGCTCTCAAAGGCAGGCAAAAGGGAAAGTGCTCCACTGTTAGGAGAAAACCACATACTGGCACATGGCAGAGTGTGTATTAGCCTCACCATATCATCACACTTTATTGATCAATGTGTACGATTTTATATCTTGTATAAAGTCAATATACCATCCAGTCTATTCCTTGTACTTTCTTACCTGCAGTAAATCATAATTATTATCAGCTACATCTCACTTTTTAGCTCACAGTGTCGCCCTATTGGTGTGGAAGTTAAATTGCTTTTACAATACTGTCCAAAATGTACTCTTGGTTGGTCTCTTGTTTGGTCTCTCATTTTGTCTGCCCTTTCTGCATTTTGTAATGTTTTAGTCACCTTCACTACGTCCACTGCAGCTCTGTGAGCTACTTTCATCGCTGTTGCACAAGGAGACTGGGATGAGAATCCAAGGTTACTTTTGCTGGCTTTTGTCAACAGCATGGGTGGGTGATCTGCACAATGCTTCCCCAAGAGTGATCAAATATTCCTTCAATTCAAATTAAAAATCATATTATGATGTGAAAATACTTATTTCTGTTGCTTATATTTTTGCTTGAATTGTAAACAGAGAAGTATTCATAACATGTTTTTTTTCTTTTTGTTTTCTTTTGTTTGATAGTTCTTGCATTTTAGCAATATTACCATTTATAAATGGACCAATTCAAATGAGTGTGCTGCATGTCTTCAGTGCTTTGCTGTTTGTGTTGATAGTTCACAGAAAGCCTTGGACACAGCTGTGCTAATGTAGCCTTATTGACTTTGATTAAGTCCAGATTTTTCATCTGTAAAATAATAATACTTGTTTGTTTTGAATTATATGAACAGGAATAATCATTTGACAGAAAATGTAATTCCTCATCCATAACTTCAGGAAACCTGTGTGAATTGACTAAATTGATTTGCAACACCCCAAGTTCACTAAACCATGGGGTTCTGCACAAGACCAGTTATGACTACTCTGAAGGATGCAACAGCCCGTCATCTCTCTTTCCTATTTTCCTTCCTTTCATCCTCCTCCTCTTCTCCTATCATCCTACCCTCTGACTCCAATCCCTCCATTTAACTCCTCCATCACAGAAAGAAAATAGCAGCATCGGTTTGCTTTAAAGTATCATGGATAAAATAAGACACCACTTTGTGGATGTATCTGGTAAAACTTTTAGATTGCTATCTGGCTCGAATGTCACAAATTATAGTCGCACTGAATACGAATGCCTAGCCATGTCTGGGTTGCTGATTTATATGTGCAGTCTTTGAGTAAGCAAAGTGAAATTAAATATAAACATGTGCAAAAGATAACCAAACAGCATATGAGAAAGCTCTTCAAGGGGGGGATCTCAGGTTTAACATCCCCGAAAAGCAAATAAGCCTCCACATTTTTCATTTTCTCCTCTCATTTCTCCAGTACAGTTGAACAGCGCACCACAGCAAAATGTGTAAAAAAGCCAATAAAGTCTGAGAGTGTGCATGCCTGCAAGGCACCAAACTGTGAAAAAGACCTGTAGAGTTCAAATAATTAATTTTATTCAAATTGATCTTCTCTAAAATGCATTGTAGAATCTTCATTTTCATATAGCTGAAATTGAAATAGGTGCGGGATTCAGTAACACAGTTCTCAGTAAATATCTGGTAAAAATATCATCCCAGTGTTACAATTTAATATGTGTAACTGTGTGTTATATAACTAAAGAGAAATGGAAAATTATTGACGGCTGTATTCAGTCACTCAAAACTTTAGATTTTGGGTAGAGAATGAAAAAAGACAACTTGTAAAAACTACAGGCAATATAGTAAATGTCAAAATGAGTTACAAATTATTTAACCACAACCAAACTAGAGACATGATGTGATACAAAAGAAGGGGGCCGGCTCAGGAGGGATATGGCCTGGGGGGGAAAACTGCTCAAGTGTCTGGTGGTTTTGGTCTTGATGGCCCTGAAGAGCTGTGAACAGGTAGTGAGCTGGGTGTGATGCCCCCCCACTATCCTCCTTTCCCTCTGCCTGGGTCTGGCCTCATGCAGAACACACACGGGCACCTGTTCCAGGCCAGTGAGAGACGGCTAGTTGTTCGCACGATGCGTTCCAATCTGTTCATGGTGTGGGCAAGGGATGCGGGGAGCCAGAGGAGAAACAACCATACGTGCTCACAATTATACCAATGGTGGATTTAGAACCATCAATCAGCCTAATTATGGCAGAAAACCAATGCAAAAACACAGGAAGAACATTTAAACTGCACACAGAGAGGCCCCAGTCAGGATTTGAACCAGAAACATTCAAACTGTGAGGCTACAGGGCTGTCTCATCAAATATTTCTACAAATAGAGTTGATATTTTAATATTGTAAAACACACACACACACACACACACACACACACACACACACACACACACACACACACACACACACACACACACACACACACACACACACACACACACACACACACACACACACACACACACACACACACACAGAGAACAGGTCTGTGCTTTCTGTGCTAAAAAATACTTCACCTGCCCATTTAACCCAATCACCTCCAAGGTCTGCATATAAAGTAGTAATATCACCCCTTCTTTAAATGAATACAATTTACTTATATGTAATTCATGCCATCCATCCATCCATCCATCCATCCATCCATCCATCCATCCATCCATCCATCCATCCATCCATGTAATATAGAAACAACATATTGCTAACTATTTTTTTCTTTAACAAATAAGGGGATAGCAAGGATCTGGATCTGGTGAAGCAGGTGCAATAGAAAGAAAAACACAGCTAGTGACAGATAGTGACATTGAAAACAGAAAGAAAAAATAAAGGGAAAGAAAGGCAGGAATGCAGTGGGATGACGATATAAGCGCCCCCCGCCTGTGAACCTGTGATGTGTAGAGGCATGGCGCTCCATCTGTGTTGAGGCCGTTTATGCAACGCACCACTGCTGCAGATACCCTGCAGAGACACACCCGACAGGGCAGGGCAGCAATATGGCTCACGCCGCGTAAAAGAGAAAAGAGGAACAGAAATACCAAAAAAACACTGATTTAGAAATGAAATAAAACAAAAACATATACAATACTGGCAAAAGCAATATCACCAGAGCCAACAACAGTCAAATTGAGACTTGGCATTGTGTTGCTGCCACCACTTGTTACCCTGCAACACATTTCCCAAAACAGAAATGACAGCTATTGACTGTTGTCTGTCATTATCCCCCCCCGAATCACATGCAAACATTAATTACAACAGATTTAAATTTTTCTGCACTGGTAACAATAAGCCAGGATACAGCTGCCGCAGTGTCTACCACAGCTACACACCAAAGAACAAAGAGGGGCAAGAAGAGAGAAAGAAAGAACAAGACAGAAGGAACAAACAACAGAGGTGATGTCACACATGTTGACAGAGAGGGCAAGACGAGGCAAGACATGATGAGGTTTGTGAGGGCTGAGGCTCGCGACTGTGAGAAAAACAGGCAGAACAAGTGGGGTAAATGAAGGTCGCCGAAATACCGACGGAGAGATGGGGAGAGTCCAGAGCTTGTTTGCCAGTGCTGTCGTGTCTTGGCGGTGCCGGCTGGAGTCAGGAGACGTCTTCAGCAGCCATTGCAGCTCAGAACCGTGAACTCTTTATGTTGAGCCAGAACGGAGCAAACGTCCACAGAGAGATGGTGGTAATTGTGTGGTGGAAGATAAAGGCATGAGTTTTCCCTAAAGGATTTTCAAAATATTAAAATTACCATCAGCTGACCTTTACATAAACCCTTGTCCCAAACTGTGAATGGCCAATCACAGCTTTGCAACCACAACAAAGCAGGGCAGCCTCTTCGCTCTCGGCTTTATTGTGCTGAATTCGTAGCAATACAGCTCAGTTTTTCGACATCTGGGGCTTCATGTCTTAGCTAGAGGTTCAAAACTGTAGGTTTACACTGATAACTGAATTTTACATGTACTATTTCCTTGGCTTGTCTGCTACAAAAAAAAACTGAATTAATAATATATATTCTAGACTCAGCTCATGGCCACAATGAGCTTTTTTTCTTCCCACTGTATCCGTGTCAGGTACAGCAGCCAGCAGCAGTGTTCCTACACAGAGATGAATATTTGACCATACTGCTAAAGTGCTCACATCACGTCACTGGTTCATAATACAATAAAGAACCACTGTCAAATATATATTGATAGTCTACAAGGCCAATAATGATTTAGTGTCCCAAAATATTCCTTAGTCTCTCAAAGATATCCAGTCAGTCCAGTCAGACTTCAGTCAGCAGGCGTAGGTCCCCTAATTTAGATTCAGATGGTTTTACTGTCCCACTGCAGGGAAATGCACTGGTTATGTCAGCTCAACGAGGGGGGAGGGGTAATGAGGGACCTACGGTGGCAGGATTCGTCCGCTGAAGGAGTTTCTCAGTTCCTTCACGGTCTGGTGCAGTGAGTGGGAGCAATTGTCCGTGATGGATGTCAGCTTGGTTGACATCCTCCTCCTCTACTGGGTCCAGCGGGCCGGCCCTCCTAACTAACTTGTTATGTCTCCAGTATTGCCCGCTCCCCAGCAGACCACGGCCTAGAGGATGCTAGAGGCCACCAGAGAGTTGTATGAGGCCTGCAGCAGACGCCTGCAGACCCTGAACGACCTCAGTCTCCTCCCAAGGTGGAGACGACTTTGGCCCTTCCTGAAGGCGTTGGTGTTGTTAGACCAGTCCAGTTTTTGGTTCAGGTGAACACCGAGGTACGTGAAGCTTACCACCTGTTCAATAGCTGAGCCCTGGATGTTCAGAGGACCGTGTGTGTGGTGGTTCCTCCTCCCATACACAATCACCGTCTCCTCACTGGTGTTCAAGCCTCAGACCGTCACAAAGCATATGTCTGGCATAACTCTGGGTGACACCACTAGAGCACAGATTGGATTCGCAATAGGGTCTGGGATTGAGTTGTCACTCTGTGTTGTGCTCTTGGGAAATCAGTGGTGATCTATGAAATCTTCAAGATTTCTCATGTCATCTTAGCCATTCAAAAGAACATTCTCTTTCTGCCAACATGGCAGCCGAGAACAGGTGTTTCTACTCAAGCTTAAGAACATTAGTCATATGATGAAAATGAGCTGTTCAATGGGAAAGAAAACTGGTGAAGTCATAAAATCTACCTTTACAAAAAGCATTTTTGTGGCTTTGAATTTCTAAGCAACAAAATTTATATTAATTCCTTAAAAATGTGAACTTGTTATAAGATGAAATTAAATATAAATTTCCCCCAGAGCAAAGACGCCATGCAGCATCAAGGCTTTCATGTCACTGACTGATGCAGCTTCCCTTAACATGTGGCACCAACCTCCACCAATGGCACATACTACATAATACATCAAAACAAAACAGCACAAGTAAACATCTCCTATGCCACAGGAGCAAACATTCCTCATTTGGACCAGGTGCTCTTCGCCTGCGCCAAGGTCGATTCAACAAAATCATATTGCAAGATCAAAACAGCAACTTGTTTATTGGAAAATCTGCCCATCTGGCTAAGCATCACGGCTGGCAGCGAGATGAAAAGATGACTCACTGAAGTAATGTTGGGGAATGGGGGAAAGCAAACGATGTGAATCATGAGTAAGGCCTGGCGAGGCCTGATTGGCTCCAGAACGGGAACCAGACTCCACCCAGCCAGACTAGGCCCGGTGCCCGGAGTTGCCACCTAGGGCAGTGGACCAGATAGGCTCTAGCTGAATGAATGTGCCTACTTGCACCGCCAACTATGCAGCCAGCGAGGCAGAGTGTGGAAGCGGACACAGAGAGAGAGAGAAAAATGACAGTTTGAGGAAGACATCATGGTCGGAGCTGAAAGGGCTCAGAAGAGCCAGGACTTTGAAACAGTAAGAAAGGATGGAAAAGAGGACTGTGAAAGCTGGTTTTAAAAGGGATAATGATGTATCTTCTTTCCACAATGTGGACAGCAGGATGGTAGAGTGAAATGACCTTGATGAAGAAGACTTGTGGTCATGCCTGAGCTCTGCTTCATGGATAAAAAAAAATACTACACAGGCTGGTCTGCACAGCTCTGTCCCAACTTTATCTTTGTTGTCAACTTTTCAACCAAAATAAATAAATTCAGCCTTTAGTCACTGCTGACATTTCACATCAGCACAGCATGAACAGCAGCATCTTGAACCACAAAACCAAACCCAGGTTCAAAAAAAGAACATGTAAGGCTGCGACAGTTTCAACTGAAGAATATTCAAAGGCTGTTTTTCAGGCTGAATGCTGTGTGCACATACAGTCCAGTATATACTTTGCAGTAGTCGTGTATCTACTGTACTGCCTGCTGATTCAGGCATCATTATTATCACACAGTAAAACAACATAAAAACAATCGTGTTATGGTTAAACCGGCAGCAGCTGCGCCCATTGTAGCACAATGCATTCTGGGATACAGTATGTGGGGTAGGCAGGTTAGATGCATGAAGGAAATTTTCCTGGGAGAAACATCTGGACATGCTTTCATCTTGCATACTACATATAATGCACAAGTAATGTTTTATGCTGTTTTAAAAAAAAAAAAAAGCAGCTCATACTTTACTAAATGGTGATGTGAAAATTCAACATCTCACTATATATATATATATATATATATATATATATATATATATATATATATATATATATATATATATACACACACACACACACACACACACACACACACACATATATATATATATATATATATATATATATATATATATATATATACACACATATATATGGATTTTAATATATATACACCGGTATATATATATATATATGTATATATATAAATATATATATATGCTCACAAGGGAGTCATTATATTCTCAAGGACAATTTTATCACTTGCGGCTGCAGAAGGAAAAGACGACTTCGTGCCAGTTTCGGCCTGGCCAGTTAGACAGCAGTTGCACCCTTTAATTAATGTTTTGACAGTTCGTGGGTGGAGACCAATGGGCAGCTGAGCAGCTTATGATTGGCCATTTAATATACTATCACACCCACATAAACATCCACTTTGTCACAAGCTTGTTATTACATTTCAACTCCAGAGCAGCAAACGACCTCAAAGAAAACTAACAGAAACACCTTTCAGGCTCATATTACACTTGATTCATAATCGGAACAATTCCCTTAGCAATGTTGGCAAAAAGACAAAAAAATAAAACCTTGATATGTTGTAAAACCTCCAATAAAAAGAAGAATGCAGCAATTTGCAAATCATAACCAAACATATAACTATAAAAACAGACAACATAGCATCTGTAAAAAACACATGTTTTCACAGAAATGGATGAGTATGTGATGGTATGAAGGGAATATTTAGAAGGTTCATTACTCTTTTTTGATTATGCGGGCAAATCAATTGTCAATTTAAAAATAGTGAATAATTTGTGGATTTTGTCAATAAAGGTACATGATATCACAAGACAATATTCTTACTTTTATATTCAATACAAGCTTATCAGACTCCCAACTTTCAATTCATAATAACTCTATCCCTTGCTTTTTCTGAGACCCTGATCTGTTGTGAAAACAGAATCACCGCAAAGCAGCTGTTACAAGACTTGCTGGTCATGTTAGAATGGGGATAAATAGAAAATAAAGGTGGCTTATATCAGTGACAAAGCTGATGCCAGCTTCCAGCCTTCTTGAAAATAGCTTTCCTCTTTCACTATCACAGCAACACAGAACGTGAATCTGAGAACTTGTGTTGGAAGACAGTTGGCAGCAATATAAAGTACATGGTTTGTGGTAAATGGGCTGAAGCATTCCTCTCATGCAATTCACTGGGAAGAAACAAACCATTCAGGGAAGAGAATGTGTAACACATGTCGCATGGGTTACAGTAACACCAATTTATTAACTTTAACTCTCTTGGCATTCACTGATTTGGCATGCATTTGAGAGCCATTCGTGCTGCAAATCTGTAAATGGACGAGCAGCTCCCGAGGCAGAGTAAACAAAGATGTGGACTAATTTTAGATATGTTGCAGGAAATTAGAGGCAGGCTTCTGTTAGTGGAGATCATGACTTTTTCTTATGAAATTTTTTTGCACTTGTTTAAAAAAAAAAAGTTTCATTATGCCAGCAGATCACTCACGTATAGTTGGATTTTAAAAAGATCAAACAAATGACTACATTTAGTCATACATTGTGCCAAATAATTTAGCATCCTGGGTGCAGACTTTTGAGAGTCTGGGACTATGGCTGACAAGGAAAAAAGTAGAAAGAGACACAGTAATATAACCTCTGCCCAGAGGAACACTTCTGCTTCTCAGAGTATAAAGGAGAAAGAAGTTTTATGGGGCTGGAGGTAAAAGGTCTTTATCTGTTCAGGAAATGGAAACTGCTGGGTCAAGTAGGGATCAGGGCTGGGGAGAGTAGATAGTTAGGCCGGAGAATTTCAGGGCACTGTAAGCAGAATCAAAAAAGAAAGCAAATTTCAGGGGAGAGGCTTGGAGTCCCAGTTCATTTATAGAAAACGGCATGAATGAAGTAACAGCTTTCTCTGACGGTGTGCAGCAGCAATATGCATACTCAACAATGATAATAACAGAGGAACTAAACCGAAATGCATCATTGAAATAATTCTGTTTTAGAACAGCAGGGGAGAGTGATCATTTGCACAACATTTGTTTGCATGGGGACTGACCACAGGTGGCTTATTAGGACTCACAGCAGAAGGGTCATTTAGGAAGGAAAATAAACGGAGAGCAGCACTGAATATGTGATGTGGCTCTTCTGCTGCAAGTTAACACTGATGCAGACTGACCATTTCAATTCGTTTGGCACAACCAAAAAGCTTTAGTCTGTCCCTTTTGGCTGTGCAGATACAAGAAACTTCAGGGTAGCTTTGTCTACAATACTTTTATTGATCCCCAAACTTGGAAATTAGTGGTTGCAGTAGCAAGTTTTGAGGTTAACAATGACTCAAATTAACGAAGGAATTGAAATAGCAAACAAAACCTACAGATCATTCTTCAAATAATAACAAACTATACAAATCTATACACAACATATACAAAACGGGGTAAAAAGAGAATAAGTATGAAAAATAAGATAAAGAAATATAATAAGTTTAAATAAGGATGTGCAAAACCGATTAGATGTAAACAACATGTAAACCCAAAACAGTATAACATACAGTGGAGCAAAAACGTATTTAGTCAGCCACAGAAGTTCTCGTACAGATGCAAGAGGTAAGTAATCATCATCATAGGTACACTTCAACTATGAGGGACAAAATTAGAGGAAGAAAAACCCAAAAGATCACATTGTAGGGTTTTTAAAGAATTTATATGTAAATTATGATGGAAAATAAGTATTTGGTTACCTACAAACAAGCAAGATTTCTGTCTTTCACAGACCTGTAACTTCTTCTTTAAGAGGCTCCTCTGTCCTCCACTCGTTACCTGTATTAATGTACCTGTTTTAACTGGTTATCAGTATAAAAGACACCTGTCCACAACCTCTAACAGTCACACTCCAAACTCCACTATGGCCAAGACCAAAGAGCCGTCAAAGGACGTGAGAAACAAAATTGTAGACCTGCACCAGGCTGGGAACTGGAACTCAACTGTGGGAGCAATTATTAGAAAATGGAAGACGTACAAGACACTGATAATCTCCCTGGATCTGGGGCTCCACGCAAGATCTCACCCCGTGGGGTAAAAATGATCACAAAAACGGTGAGTAAAAATCCCAGAACCACACGGGGGACCTAGTGAATGACCTGCAGAGAGCTGGGACCAAAGTAACAAAGGAACCATCAGTAACACACTACGCCTGCAGGGACTCAGATCCTGCAGGGCCAGACGTCTCCCTGCTGAAGCCAGTACATGTCCAGGCCCGTCTGAAGTTTGCTAGAGAGCATTTGGATGATGCAGAAGAGGATTGGGAGAATGTTATATGGTCAGATGAAACCAAAATAGAACTTTTTGGTAGAAACACCACTTGTGTTTGGAGGAGAAAGAAAGCTGAGTTGCATTGAAAGAACACCAAACCTACTGTGAAGCACGGGGGTGGAAAAATCATGGTTTGGGGATGTTTTTCTGCAAAGGGACCAGGACGACTGATCCGTGTAAGGGAAAGAATGAATGGGGTCATGTATCGTGAGATTTTGAGTGAAAACCTCCATCAGCAGGGCATTGAAGATGAAACGTGGCTAGGTCTTTCAGCATGACAATGATCCAAACACATCGCAAGGAGTGGCTTTGTAAGAAACATTTCAAGGTCCTGGAGTGGCCTAGCCAGTCTCCAGATCTCAACCCCATAGAAAATCTTTGGAGGGAGTTGAAAGTCCGTGTTGCCCAGCGACAGCCCCAAAACATCACTGCTCTAGAGGAGATCTGCATGGAGGAACGGACCAAAATACCAGAAACAGTGTGTGAAGTGTGTGTGACTTGTGAAGACTTACAGAAAACGTTTGACCTGTCGTTACAGTGATGTAACAAAGTACTGCCTGAACTTTTATTCTTGACAAAATACTTATCTTCCACCATAATTTACAAATTCAGTAAAAATCCTTCAATGTGATTTCCTGGATTCTTTCCCCCCATTCTGTCTCTCATAGTTGAAGTGAACCTATGATGAAAATGACAGACCTTTCTCGTCTAAGTAGGATACCTTGCACAATCAGTTACTGACTAAATACTACTTTGCCTCACTGTAAGTACAACAAAATATAAAACTGAAAAAAGAGCAGCAGGTAAAGCCCGTTGACTGTCAGGTCTGCTCCCCCTCTGGCGGAGTTGGGTCATTGAACAGAGTGATTGACTGTGGTTCCTGTATCTGTCCGTGTTTCTACTGAAGACATTCAAAAACGTAAACCACATCGGTACAAAACGGTTTAATAGTACTCATTTCTGGATTCGTTTATTTCAGAGCTAACCACCAACTAATGGCGCTTTTACACTAGTACCTACTCAGCGCGACTCGACCCGCCACTCCCCCATTTTTCTGTACCTATTCTGCTGAGGTTCTAAGCTGCTGAGTCGGCCCTGGATCTGACGTCATCACACTACACGCCACTGATTGGTCGGGGGACGGGGCCATCAGACGTTTGAATCAGGAAGCGGGAATCAGCGCAAGAGCGGCTTGAGACCTCCTCAATTTATTCAACAGGCAATGGCAGCACAAACGTCTGTTTCATGATCCAACTCTGAGGTGCAGATGTTCATAAACCTGGTGCTGAGGAGAGAATTAAAAAGGGATTGAGACGGGTGATGAGGAACAACCAGATCCACCAGGCGCTTGGTCATTTCTCAGCAGCGCCGAGACAAACAAACAAAAAAAAAAGTGTTGCCGCTTGAAGATTCTTTCACTCTCATTTTTTAACTTGATATCGAACACAAGTCACAGACCAAGCAGCACAAATATCATCTCCTCCATGTTCTACATCTTTAGTGTCTTCTCTGTTTAGATCACACAATGAAATACGTCACTTTGCTCCAACCCGCCCACTTCTCATCTGGGTGTCTAGAAACAAACGAGGACAAGACGAGTGGAGGCGTGGCGAGTCCAGTCGCGGTGAGTAGGTACTAGTATGAAAGCACCATAACTGACCAGGAGGGGTGAGTGCAGCTCATGAGAAGGAAGAAGGACTCGTCATAAAAATGTCTGATTCATCAGATGAACAATGTCACATGACTTGCTGTTCATGTGACATTTCTGTACAGGAGCCTATTGGAGCAGAGACACAACTACTACATGTGCAATATAGTGCTCTCTGGTGACCTTTTTCCTCCATGAATCCGTCATCAATAATCCTGCTCATACTTTTAACTCAGCCAGTGCAGCTGTCACCTGCAAGACAACTATTCAGACGATATTCTGCGTCTGCTACTCATAAAATCTGTAGTGCAGCTGCCGAGCTTCCTACAGTACATCACTATGTCACATACTTGATGATGTTTGATGATGAGTAAGCAAGAGCTGGAGTAAGCTGAAGGAATAAAATGCCAACCTGACCGTGTGCAAAGAATTTTCGCTCGAGCCCTCGGGCCGGCGGTGTTACGTGCCTGAGCAGAAAACAACACGATATGTAAATTTCTTTATTCCCTCAGCTATCACGCTATGAAATGGTATCGGTAGCATCTAAGCGAGCCGCTACATAAATATGAATGAGTTTTTTAAACCCTGATCTGTGCGCTTGTCACCGGCATGTCAGAATCAGAACCAACCTCAGTTCCTTCTGATTACTGATCATTGTATTGTGATATGTAATGGCTTCTATTATTGGGCGTTTATCTATTTATCTATTTTTATTTTATGGATGGGATAGGCTTCAGAAACTGAATAACCCTTTGGGATTAATAAAGTAGTCCGAATCTGAATTATGAATTAATTTTTGGGGGAGATTTAATGGACGATTTGAATTTCAAAAACTAGGCCACATGGAATGCTGAGCCATGGTAATTAGAGACGTGCATAACTGCATAGCAATTGTCCACGGCAGACGGAGACTGACAAACAACCGTGTACAAAAAAGAGCTATGAAAGACGGGGAAGAGAAAGGGCAAACCAAGGTCTTTCCAGGTGAATACGAACAATCTGATATAAGACTTTGCGTTTCAGAAAGTCTGAAGAGTGCAGCCAAATGAGATGATTAACTTCTGACCCCCTGCACAGACTGAAACTGTGTTGTACACTACCGCTCCTCATGTCTTTGTAGCCGTTGCTGCGCATCCACACCTGATTGTGTCACACAAAGCTGTTTATTCCCTCAGATCATTTCTTTTAGGTATGTTGTTGGTGGCCGTGACCATATTCCCATTATTCCATTGCTGCATGCCACAGAGTCACAGCTGGATATCCTGCTTTAATCGGTGGGTGAAATGTTGCGTGGCATCTGGAAGCATTAGTAGCCTTAATAGTTTGATAAACTATGACCTGCTTTAACCATCATGCATTGGGGCAAAGTGTTGACATCTTCCTACTACTAAATTCAGCAGATGCTTTTATCCAAAGCGACTTAAATCTGAGTACATATTGGAGCCAGAGATGCTTTAAATCCAGTACCTTGAGGGATAAAAGCACTTCTGCTTTGTCTTCACTTTGGACATTGGGATGACTTCTTTAACCTTTTACTAAGACATTACACCCGCCTTCTATATACAGACGCCATCTAATTACAGGAGGAGCAGACAACCGTTCCATTGAACGTGCCATCTGAGACAACCTCCTTGACACTACGGTGGACTGTACTTTGACTCTGAGCTCATCCCAGGGAAATCATTTACTACTCACAAGAATTAAGATCCTCACAACTTAAAGCCTGTGAACATTTCTGTATGCAGCTCAGCTGTGGAGACGAGTGTCTAAGGAGTGTGTTCAGCAGGAACATGAGGGAAGAGGAAGTGGCACTGAGAAGCCGGAGTTAACAACTCCAAAACTAACAAAGCAACACCAGTGAGTGAAGTGCAAGATGCAAAAGGAAACGTGAACAAATGTGCACTTTAAAAATAATATTCCAGAGTGTGTGGATCTTTAAAGCTATGACAAAGCTGCATGTGGCTGAATGATGGTAAGAGCATCACACACACAAACACACACACTATCACACACTGAGTGCTGGTGAGAGCACATATATCACAAGTTCAGGTCGCTTCTACCAGAAGTTAACTATGTGAGGTTTCGACTGATCTAAATCTCTGCGGTAGATTAAAATGTACCACATTTTAATTTGTTCCAGTTTAACTGGGCTCATGATTCATCTTTTCTGTTGGCTTGAACCAAAGACTTGTGAATCACCTTGCCAAATGTCATAAATATACTGTATATCAAACAGGCTACAGAGGCGGGGTGACATGGCTCCGAGCTGTGGTCAAAACAAACAGACAAGTCTGTATCTACTCCATAGAAGCAGAGTGATTGATTTCAGGGAGATTGCAGTAGAAAGCCACTTCCACGGCCCCTCGGTACACAGCTCTCTGTGAGCCAAAAGAGGCTGAAAAGCGAATCAACAGCCACTCTTTCTGTTCAGATTTTAAATTATGAAAAAAATACCCAACATAAAGTCTGTATTACAGGATAAAACTTTCTCTCTCATGTTCATCATCTTCAGACAATGATGTCAAAATAAATGTGACCGATGAAAGCTTTCCGACAGAAAACTGATGCTGCTCGTACTGATGTGAACAGCTGTTCTTTTTCAGCACAATAATTGCCTCCGCAGAAGCGAAATCTGCTCTATTGATGCAGCTCTTTGTGAGGAGACGAGGCTTGCAGCTGGAGATTTTTCACGTGTCGACAAAACAACAGCACTGTGTTCTTGATTCATCAACAAGGAAGATGGGAAATGTTCACACCCTTTCAAGTTTTCTTCCATTTTGCTATGTCTTACATAAACAGGGATTTAACACACACCGCAAACCATGACTAAGCAAAATAGTGGGACTGTTTCGTTCATTTCGAAGAGTAAAAACTGCCCGACAAGAATTACAATTAGCCAAATAATTCATATCATCATTTACTTTATATACTTTTTGAATCCAAATCAAAAGTCCATTTCCTTGGTGGCACTCCTTTATTTAGGAAATGGAGCGATCAACACAACTTCCACAAGGCTCTAAAGTGATGGAGACGATGTTCAGTACTCCAGTTACTGAGACGAGCCTTAGATAAACTTTAGGAAAAGACAACTGGGAGTTTACCAAAAGGCTGAATGACTTTCAGACAAGGGGAAACAAAATCCAGCAATCTGAAGAAACAAAGGCTGCAAGACTGACATTTCCAACAGCATGTGAAGGAAATCAGAATCAAAGCATCGCCTTAGTGATACCAGCAATCATTAATAGGACAATTCCCAATAAGACTTCGGGCTGGCCCTGCGAGAGACTGGTGACCTGTCCAGGTGAACCCCGGCCTCTCGCCGGTAATGAGCTGGGATAGGATCCAGCAGACCCCCACGACCCTGCAAAGGATAGAATGGGTATAGCAAATGGATGGATGCATGGAAATTCCTGCCAAAGCTTCCTTAAAGTGATTGGTATGAAGTTGTGAAAGTCTCAGTAAGTCTCAGTGAAACATGTGTAAACACTGAGGAGAATTGAGTCTGAGACGGTGTAGAAAACATATACTGTATGGGGGGGGGGGGGGGCGGGGGGGGGTAAAAACTTTGTCCCCGTGATTAGACAGAAAACTAAGACAATGGGGCATGTCAAGAACACACTGCAATGTGCATGCAGCAGAAGATGCTACTCCGTGTAATTTGCTGGTAAACTTACTTATCTACAATAATGTGGTGTACAGCGTCTGAAAATGCCTCCAATTTATTACAGCCTCAGGAGAGACCATTTTATTGTCAGTTTATGAAAGCCATACTTTCTCCTGCCTCATGAAACACATTAATAGGACTTACTTAAATGTGTTTGTGCCTAGACTACTGCATAATCAGTTTTCAGATTATCTAGTCATCCCTTCAAAGGAAAAACATTTAAATTCGGAAATATAAAACAATCCAGCTTTCACACTGCTACTGTATATCTCAATTAGGCAATATATTTGACAATAACGTCCTACATTTGGTTCAAAGACATCGAATCAGTGGTACACCACCAAAGAGAAAGAGAGGTCAGCCCACTGCACCACAACTTTTTCATTGTTAGAAACAAAATGCAGGACTTGACGTGGCTTCAACCTTAATCTTTAAAATGCATTTCTTACAACCAAATTAATCATTGCATCATTGCTTATATCACATACCATTGCTATTAACTGTGATTTATGTCGGAGTGCACATTTCCTGATTAACAGGCTTCATATTTTGTAGCATGTGCACCAGTTCTTGTATGCCATCACATTCCCCAATCAATCGTATTAACTAGGAACACTGGGGAAATCAGGTTAAAGCGTGCCTCTGAATCATGAAAGATTCAAACTATTTCCCCAGTCTCGTTGTAAAACATGTATTAAAACAGACTGAAGGGTGGAAACGAGCTGAGGTCAGACTGGAAGGCTGGTTGGATTTTGATTCAGTGAGTGTCCTGTTGTTGCGCTGCTTTCCGCTGGAGACAGCCGTATTAAATATTTTAATAACCAGGCGCAAATAAGAGCCGGTGGCGGGCAAACCAGATTGATCTTGATGCAGCACAGATTTAATGTGACTACCCCTGTGCTACTGCTCACTTTTATTAGCTGTTCATCTGCTTGCTCATCCATTGTAAATGAATGCTCCTCATAAAAGCAGCTTGTGCTGTCTGTGCTGAGCCATACTGACGTTGTGACTCAGTTTTTGTCTTACAAAAGATGGTGATGGTCAGATCTCTTGTCATCTGAAATCAGTGGTGTTAGACTTCCAGTTGGCATAAGAGCATGCCATATGCAGACACACAAATGCTAAGTAAATAATTTAGTAATTAGTAGCATGACTGGCTTTAAAAAGAACATTCAGGATAGGCTGCACCTTTTAAAAACAAACGTAGTTGGTAAAAGTCTGTCAAACAGTGTATTGGCAGTGGTTTAAATTTTTATATGAAGGAATAAGATTCCTCAATGTAAACTTGCAAATAATTAAGACATCTCTGCCATTATGACATGAGTAAAATATTCAGGAAAACTCACAGAACATCTGCAAAGAACTGACAAGACCGAAAAACATCAATTATATTCAGCATCAATTACCATCGTTTTCATTTCATATCATTTTTTTCCACACACTGGTTCCACTTACTATTTTGAGAAATCTGCAACGGAATGAACGCTTTCAGATATGTATGAACATTGTAGACGTAAACCTTTAGTGTGGCACTATAGACACTATTCATGCATTGCATGCATGCAGTGCAGCCTTGTGCAGCCTTGTGCAGCCGGCTCGGGATCGATTCCCTGCCCTGTGGCCGTTTGCAGCACAAGGACTGCCGGCCTCTGTACACGAGACACTGCTCAGCCAGTTGAGCTGTCTGGTGTCCCGGTTGCTCCTTTCACACCCAATCCTGACACCATCACCTGTTGTAGTTTATTTCAGAACCATGTTTTTTTGGTTTCCTTTATATAGCTTCAAGTATCTCCCCCAACTTTTCTTGATTATGTTGCCGGCTTCAAATGAAGTTGAAATTGGTCAGTGAAGACAATGAAAATGATTTTCTACTGGACTTGAGATGTGGATTCTAAAATAAATTCACAAATTCTGGATTTAAGTGCTTGTATTTTTCTAGAAATGAAGTTGACAAATCATGAAAAAAAAAAAACATTTGGCTTTTATAAGAGCAACAAAAACATGCTTACAGAGTTGGTAAAAGAAGAGGTGATGGAACATGTTGTAAACGTGCTGGTCCCAGTTTTTTATGCTAAATAAATAAATTAAAAGTTGAAATCTGATTCATTGCCTCCGATGCTGTGATTTCCACCTCTGGTTAGTTCTCCTCTGTATAAGAAAACATCCTTCAAACATTTAAGAAAAACCAGTGAAACAATTTACAATGAGTCCACTTATTCTTAGCCTTAAGCACGTTCACTTTAAGGCATTTATCTCAGTTTATACATTGTAAGAGGGAGACTAATTAACATTTTTGTTTTGGCTTTGTCATTTTCTGTTTTCATACCAAGGTCAGGAAGAGCTTCACATATACATTTGTGCTGAGCTTGAACATAACAGAACTTGTTTGTGATTGGCTTAAAGGAGATGTATAACAGAGTCTTCACACAACTTGTCACAATTTCCTGAAGTGTGTGTAACATGCTTTGGTTAAAATACCACAGAAATATAGTACATCAGCTCCTTTTCTGCTCTGTTCATAGCAGACGGTTTTATGGGGAGGAGTCAGAGACCTCTTAGCTCCACTCCCATTTCTCTGGTTGTACCTCTTTTGAAATCTATGTTGAAGCCATTTAGCACTCTGTAGAAAAAGAATGACAGAAACTGGGTGCAGATGAAGGTGGGCAAGTGAGATACTGTAATGCTACTCAGATCTTGATCTGTGATGTCACAGATCCCTGCCCATCTTAATGGTCACTGAATGACATATTTTCAGACTCATAAAAGGGACAAGATGGTGTTAACAGTGGGTAATCACCCACCCCCTCCCCCACTATAGATACACTTCAGGTAGAGCTTTGTTTGGTTTATTACACACACACACACACACACACACACACACACACACACACACACACACACACACACACACACACACACACACACACACACACACACACACACACACACACACACACACACACACACACACACACACACACACACACACACACACACACACACACACACACAGTGGCTTGTTCACCTGCATGCTGGCTCTCTAGTTTTTGGGGTTGGGTAGCGGTAGCTTAGCTCAGACTGCAATCAGATCTCAAGATTTGGGTCGATTGCTGTTCATGTTTTGGTTGGCTCCATGCCGGTTTCGTGTTCTGTTTGTGGTTTTTTGTTGCAGATTTCCAGTGCTTGACGTGTGTTTCTGCTTCCTGGATTGGCAGTGGATGTCGTCACCCCTCCCCCAAAAAAAAAAAAAAAAAAAAAAAATCACTGGGTTTGTGTATATGTATGTGTATATTTATGTATGTGTACGCATGTATGCGTACGCATGTATGCGTATATATATGTATATATATTAAATATAGTAATAATGCACATATATATACTTTTGGTTTCTACCGTCATGGTATCAATCATTAATATGTGTGCAGAAAAGGTAGAGAGGAAAAAAAAAAAAAAAACAGTGGGTAATCACTTCGGAGAGCAATAATATGCTCCCTTTGACAGCTACAATCACTGAGACGCCTCAGTTAAAGAAAAAACACCTACCTATATGTAATATACTGCATAAACCTGGCAGGAACAATCTAAAAACTAAAGCTGCAAAGAGCGATGAATGGGCCCTTGTGCGTGCAATTTTCACCAATAAGGACTCAAAACTAAGTCAGATGACACCACCCAGGACTCTCTCAAAAGTTATGGGAGAAAGTAGGAACTATCAAATATGGACCAATCAGATGAAGGGGGGGGCGCGCTTTTCGGTGTCTATCGTCGCCACGGTAACGCTTTTGACTGAGAAAATTGATGCCCATCGTTGAAACTGATGCCCAGGATCGAGACGCACATTTTGATGTATAACACACCTGGGTGCACGTTACGGTTTGGGCGAAGAAGCGGCCGAAAAAATGGCATAAATTGCACCAAAATTACACGATTAATTCAAAATGGCCGACTTCCTGTTCGGTTTCGGCCATGGCGCCAGGAGACTTTTCTTTAAGTTGCGACATGATACAGGTGTGTACCGATTTTCGTGCATGTACGTCAAACCGTATTGTGGGTCTTGAGGCACAAAGTTTTCTAGGGGGCGCTGTTGAGCCATTAGGCCACACCCATTAATGTAAACCATTAAATATCACATTTTTCGCCAGGCATGGCTTGCGTGCAAAATTTGGTGACTTTTGGGGCTAGTTTAGCGGGGCAAAAAGGGCCTCTTTTCGTCAGAAGAAAAACGAGAAAAAAAAAATTCCTACAGATACAATAGGGCCTTCACACTGTCAGTGCTCGGGCCCTAACTAGAAAAGAAATAGTGAAAATGCTGTCTCAACTGATTGTTGCCCTTTTGATGGCACATATCTGCCTCTGGGATCTTTGCTGGCCAAACAGGACCACAGCCACATACTGGGGTGAGTGCATTAGACATACTGAAGCTGTAGAGCAGTACAAACCACTAGCTGCTGGAAAATAAAGTGTTTATGTATGTGTGAAATCCAGACCAACTTAGTTTGTTTCATAACACCCGCCAGAGCATGTCAACAGCTTTGACACGTACACGCAGAAACCTAACTCACCAGACACACACGGACACACTCCTGCTGTCGTTTCCCTGGGACTCTGGTGCGCCGTGTTCTGCCGGATCTCAGTGTGAGTGATGATGTGTGAGGCTCTTTTTCCTCATCTTGCTTTTTTTTTTTTTTCCCAGGCAGCGATCTCTGCTCGGCCTTGCCATCTGTTGTCCATGCTGTGGAACACGGTGCTCTCTGTGGCCGCAGGCAGTTTACACGGTGGCAAAAATAGTCAACTGAGGTTTAAAAAAGACAAACATAAAACAGAGGATCAAGGCGTGAAAGTGGAGATGAGGACAAAGTCTATGATAGTAAGACAAAGAGTGATCATCCTGTACCATATTACAGGTTTAGCACACGTTTCGTCTTTGTTATTAATGTATGTTGGTGATTTTAAGCCAAAATAATGTGACTTAGTCTTTGACATTGCTCCCGTGAGAAGCGAGGGGTGTTTTACACTATCTTCAAATAGTTTTGGTATTTCTGAGGGTGGCAGCTGTTTATCAGTTTTACTGGGTGCAAGTGGGAAGGATTTTGTTTGTTTGTTTTGGAGTGTATTTCTGTATTTGTGGCCATGTCAACTATTCTATTAACAGCTTGCCACATTAAAGGTCAGATGCAAACAAATAAATGAATGAACAAATGAATTATATTCGAGCTATTGAAGTTACTTTATTTATAAGAGGTGAGTATAAATATGGACTGTACTATGGTCATCTCATACTTACATGGTTTGCTAATCAATACTGAAACTGCCTGTCTGTGTTTGCAAAGCAGCAGCAGTTGCAGTCGCCTCGGCCGTCCTCTCATTCTGGGTGTGTGCGTGTGTGTGGTGTACGTTACCAAAGGCATAATAAAAAGAGGCATACAAAGTTTTAAAAAAAAGCCTCAACTGAAATGTATGGAACAATTCTTGAATGTCAGCGAGGCAGTAGCATGATGCATGTCCCACCTACGCCCAAGAAGCCGAGCTGGGACGCCGGTACAACCAATCACACCGCCGCCCTGCTGCAAGCCAGCAGATGTGGTTTACAAGAGACTTTATCATGCATAGGATTACCCAGGAAAGGGAGCCATCTTTTAGCGTTGTCCAAGTCTTAAGTTTGGACACACGCTCGTTCGCTTTGAACGGAAAAAAAGATCCGTCCAAACATTTTACTGGTACTGTATTTTTACGCCCATTTTCTGTCTCTCCTCGAACAAATGTAACCGGTTTCTTAACAAGTGTTTGAGAATCTGGCCTCCTGCCTAAAATTCAGCAGATGCCCAGCTATTTATGCCCACTTTGTGTCCACGTTATTTCTTAAATAATTAATCACATGTTTGCATATGGTTTAAGAAAGTAGGTCTACTGGCCAGCTTCCTCTTTCTCTGCCAGTAAACTCTCCCACCATCGAGCAAAGATACTGACGTTACCTTTGCTCATGAAGACCTTGGGATAATTGGGGATGCATAAACAATCCTGCAGAGTGCACAAATAGTGACAAAAAAGCCTAACTGATGAATCTTTCAGACTCATTAGCCTCACGAAACAGTGATTTAGCAGAGAACTAAAAGCACAGAGTCTCTTTACCTTAACATTCCACGTATTAAATCATGAAACAGTGTACAGAATTATAATCACACACAATCTTTTTCAATAAAATGAAATAAACTGGGGAAAAAGAAGACTTGATGCACAAATGCACTGTACAGATACACACTCTTTGGGACCAACATAGGAATATGAGGGAAACATCAATACACCCATCAAGCCACCGGTGCTGTGCACCGCCGAGCTCCATCTGTTGAATCAGCAGTCCAAGTTGGTCTTAATGAGAAATAATGAGCCGAAACTAAACAAAAGCCTGGATGGATTTGACATCCACTGCGATGTTTAATACAATAACAACTGGAAAACGTGTTCTCTCTTCAAGACACAAAACTCATTTATTTGAAATCACGATCAGTGTTGAGAGTTAATTTCTTTTTAATTGTTTTCCCTAAGGGTATAACTTTCTTTTTTAAGACAACTGAATGTTGGCACTTTTTTTTTTTTTTTAAATCTTAACAGATAAAGCTAACATTATACAGTCATGTTTAGGACAATACAGCATTAAGTTACTCATGATGAGCTTGATCATCCCGTTTATTTTGGAAAAAGAAAAGAAAAGATCACAACTTTTAAGTAATGAGCACAGACATGAATGGAAACGAGTTCAGAAGGGAAAGAAACTCCCTCCCTCATGTTTGACATATTTCTCTAATCAGAAGAAGACTGGAATGGCTTGAACTCTTAACAGCTGGCACAGCTGTCAGCATCAACACTAACAAGACAGTGTCTTAGTGGGTGTGGTTGCAGCACAGCACCCGGCATCAAGTTAGCGAATCCAACTGCCCCTGCACCATTTCAAGCTGAAAGAAAGAGAAGACCATTTTCAGAGTGTGTAAAACAAAACAAAACAACGAAGTTATAAAGAAGGACACACACACAAGCACAGAGGGAGAGAAATACAGGAAGAAAAAGAAAGACGGAGGCAACAATATGTATGAAAGTATGAAACAGGCAGCCAGGCAGGCTGACAGATGTGGGCAGGCCAAGGTCTGCCAATCTGGGAGAAATGCAGTATGGATCTTACACAACGAAAACAGACGCAAACAAACACACGTACAAAACCAAATAACAGACCTTGTTGTAGAACTCGAGAAGCTCCTCATGGTTAAACTCGACAAAGACGTTTTCCTGGACCTGCATGGACAAAGACAAGAGCGATGGGAGTAAACAACTCAATAAACGAGAAAACTTAAGTTTTGCAGTTTATCAGGAAAAAAATGGAGTAGATGGAAAAAGATGAGGCAAAAACAATGAAGAATAAATGCAAACACTTGCTTTGCTGGCCTCCTCTTTCTATAAAAACATTCATTAATTATTAGTATTCTGTGAACAGCGTGTACCATTTCTGAATCTTATCCATCAGAGCGCTCAAAAATAAACTGAAGGCAAAGTCGCCATCCAGATGCTCAGGGAAAGAAAGCCCACCACCACAATTCCTCCAGTTTGCCTTGCTTTAAAAGGTGTTGATGCTTGTTGCATCATTTGCTGCCCCAGCTTCTAAAAAAGCTGAGATACTAATCAAAATATAGACGCAATGATTTCGGCTGCTTAAGAGTTCAGGTCTTCATTTGATGCATTTATTTTGGTAAATATTTCACTTTTTCAACCTGTATCAGATGGCGATAGCAGGTAGGCCAGCTTTTTATGCTAACACAGACACACCAATGTAGGGAAAGGAAAAAGAAAGCATCTCCAACAGATTGTGGTTTGACATTTTCTTGCAGCAATCAAACCCTTTCTAGACAAAGGTATCTGGGTGGCAACACAAATTCCTCCAAAACAGGTAGATAAGATGGCAACACATGGCCACATGGTTCCATCTCCATCGCTTGCCATAAGGAGTTTCACATGTTTGTTTGTCAAATCTGAGGACATTTTTCCACAAGTCTTATTAGCTTTCAAGGCTTTGTGCCCAGAGAAGGCAACATTTCTGGAGTCTAAAAACGTGATCAACCAATAGCTTTCAGCCTTGACCCAGTAACTAAGTGTTTTAAGAGCTTTCTGAGGATTCATTGAGGTTCTTAAAGATATTATGGATTGTAGCTGATGAAATCTGAAAACTTTTTCGGGATTTTATGCTGTGAAACGTTACTTTTGAACTGTTATTGGGCCACACAGTCTTCATTTATTCATATCAAGCAGTTTGAACCAAACATGTTCTATATTTCTCAAAACCGGACTAAATAATGCATTTATTTGCTTCAAAAGAAATAGATAAAAAATATAAAATATGATAAAAAAAAGAAGAATATACATATCCTGTACATAAAACAGTTGAAAAAAAGAACAATATAAACTTCTGGGGCTTTAGGAAGTGTTACTTTTTTTCTTCCCTGAAATTGGTTACCTAGTTTCAGACCCGGAATCATTAAACGCCTAGTAGAAGACTGATGAAGTGTGTCGACACTGTCTGATATCACACTAAAAGAGAATGTAGCTCCAGTAGAAGAATGTCAATGATGTAAAATACCATATAAAGTTAAGATTCAGGATTTAAGATTTTAAGACCAATATTTTTGAGTGCACATGTTTATAAAAAAAAAAAAATGGAATGATAATTTAGTCCTAAGTACAGTGTAATTATTATGTGCTCATCCTTAGTTCACCTTAAAGCCTCTTGTCTATTTTTTGAGAGAAGTGGCTGTCTGCACAGACAGCCACGAAAAAGCAAGGGCAAACATCCCTGGACTGTTATTATCATCGTCATCATCACCCCATCAGAAACAAAGACTGAAAAATAATCCACCCGCATGAGCAGGTGTAATGTCGAGACACTTTATCAGCACTCATCATTGAGAAAATAGCTGTAATATATGAAATGGTTCCTGGGAGTCGCAGAATGAGGAGGGCTGATTCATAGCAAACCAAAGTGCACTCGGTGCTGTTACACTGAATGCTCATAATGGCACTGAACTCCTTGAACCGGCAAGGAGAGCAGAAGGAGGAAAAGAAAATAAAGGATATCTGAAATGCAGACATGAAAAAGGCATGCAAATGGATGAAATAAGCGCTTAAAGACAGCACAACCGCATGTGAACTGACGTGATTGTACACGATTTCCATCTCTGAAGTTGATGGACTGAAGTTGGTTTGGGGGCTTTGAGATAACCGTCTGGCCGGGTGGTTTGATAGAGAGGGGCTGTGTCACAGCAAATTAATGATGGAGATGTTAATTAGAAGCTATGTTAAAAGATGATGAAGGAGAGCACAGAGGGCTGTTATCTATTGTCAGGGCCCTCACTCCACAGCAGCTACGCAGCACGAGGAAAATGTAGGACAGCTTTGAATTTAGCTAAGACAGAGATTGCTGCAAAGAACAGCCCAACAGGTACTAGTATAATGTGTTAAAGTGTTGTAGCGATGGAGGAGTGCAATAAAGATGCATATCTAAGTAGCTATCCAAGGCAATAAATAATTCCTGAGAGGAACTACATAGCTCTTTGGAAAAGATTTGAAGTAAAATTGTGCTTGCCATTAAATTACTTGAATGATGAACAGCCTGTGCTTGCAGCAGCACTAATCTCCGTTCATATCCATCTTCCATTATTGATTTCACAGTGAGATCAGTGAAGATCAGGACGGATATGCAATACTGGCCATGCATGGTAATATATTTGGGTTAATTACCTTCAATGTGCTCGGTTCACCTTAAAACCACAGACGCGTAGGAAAAGAATTGACGTGTAAACATGAGGTGATTGAGATGTCAAGGTAAAACGGTGTTAGGGGGGCCGACCAGGGTTGCGGTTTGTTTGTGAGACGTGTCTATCAAAACTGAGCAGTGACAAAGTGGAAACAACAAACTGGAGGTAAAACGCTTCCCGACAGTTACGCGGTAGCTCAGGATCAAAGTTTGTTCATGTATGTGTGTGCGTACATGGATGTGAGATTTTTAGGCTACCGCTGGGTCTGTGCGAGCGTGTGCGCCAGACCAGGGAACAGCGTGTCGTCTGGAGTATGCTTCGCACAAGTGTGTGTGTGTGTGTTTGTGTGTGTGAGTGTTTGGCCCATCATATTGTTCCTCAGGGTTGAGATTTTACCAGGCAGTAACCCAACAAGCTTCTGACAGATCTAGGCTAACACTAATGGGGATAGGATGCATCTTCCTCATCATCGGGGCCCGAAACAACTAGTTCTCACACACACACACACACACATGCACACGCACACATGCACACACATGCACACATGCACACGCATACACTTCCCAACTTGTGTAAGTGCCATACTAGTGTGTGTTAAGATACAGAAAAAGAAGAAAGCAAGAAAATAAACCTACAATGCCAAAAATCCACTCATGGGAAAAAAAAAATCAAGTGAGGTTCTAACCTCTCGTTAACCTTTCTAATGACAAAGTAAATATTTAGTTGGAAGCACCTCGTGGCCTTCAACAAAGCAGCATTTCCCTAGAAGAGACAACAAAGTCTGGAAGGGATCAAGATGCTCTTTGGGGATTACAACAAAACTCTAAATAACAGAGCCACGACGTCAATCCTGCGTATTATTTTCACACTTTGGCCTTCATCCCTATCAGTTACAAAAACATTGGTCTATCAAGTTAGTCTCTGCCACCTGAGAGTGAGACAACGTACCCAGACAGGGGCAGGGGAGCGTGAAGTGGAGCTATTGTTACATCACTTGGTTCAGAATTACAGGCTCTGATTAATTACTGGTGTACCGTTATGGTGAGACGCCCGTGATCCCCCGATGACTAAAGCCGACTTTTATGGACTGGGGATTCCCAAACATCTCTAGCACGACATGAGGTTGACAAGTTAAACCAAAAGTGTTCCAACATTTATCAGATGGATTGTCATGACAAATAAATATGTAAAGCACCCAGAGGATGAGTCCTACTATTTCTAATATTCTCCTGACTTTTAATCTAAGACAGCTAACGCATCAAGTTTGACACTGATATAATAACTGTCTGGTTTGGATGAAGAAAGCCTTTCTAAGACATTCAGCTTCAAGAGATGTTTTGTATTCCTGAGTGAATCAAACATCTTCGAGTTCGTTAAAAAATGATAGCATACAATAGTGTTTTTATTTTCTTTTTTATAAATCCCATTTAGTGTCAGTGACATTAGTTTTTAAAGACTGCAGTGTAGTATAGCGCAGTGTGAATGTGGTTGGATGGAAGCGAAAAGGTTTTCTTCATCAATTATTTGCTTCAGTGCAATAAAGTATAGTTGAGATGGGAAACACTTGTCAAGGCAGTGATCTTTTTTTTTAAACTTTTTTTTCTACCCTCAGGTGCTTTACAGAAAAAGTGGATTTCTTATATCTGACTGATAAAAGCAAAGGAGAATAGTTGGAAAGAGGAAAGGAAGGGAAGGTGAGCGATGACAAGGACGACAGGTTGACAAAGACGAAGCAGGAAGTGGAGTAATGATTGGCACATTAAAATAGGACACGACAAAGACACTCAATGACGGAGTAAGAGCGTAAGTAAAAGGAGGAGAAAGTGGTGAGTGCTGAGAGCTTTTATTACAAGTAAAAAAAAACCCATCTCAAACAACCAACTATAGGGAATATTTCAACAAAAACAATGTGTCATATCCAGATGTTTAACCTCAATTATAATATAAAAACAAAGCGATCTATAAATCCACAGACGGGGGAAAAAGAGACGCCACTTTCCGATGTCTGTGGGATTTGTCTGCTGGCTGAAGCTTCTGTGAAACATGCAAAAGTCGATACAAGCCGGTGGAGCAACTCAGGCCCGAGTGTCAACAACAAGTGCCAATCAATCGTCTGCAACACTGTTAACTAACGTGTCTGAAGGTTTATTTGTTTAAGAGCAAAGTGGTGAAGCACTAACACGAGCTGCCAACACGTGGACATAAATAACCCCGCTTACAGCAGATTCCAAAACATAAACAAGTTAAAACAAGTAGTCAGTAATTTGACTTTGTTGAGCTCCAGTTGCTTTAATAATTACTATTTTATTCTTCTTAAATGAATAACTTAAATCATGGATTGTATATCTATCTGTGCTTTTTTGTATGCACTTCCTTAAATCAAAGATCTAGAGCAGCATGTTTCGGTGGTACATCAATGATTTTGGAGGTCCATCAAACACCAGAACGTTGAATTGGAAATATGATGACACTACAAGAAACAATTTTTCAGAAGCGGCGCTGAGTAAGCCGTTATTATTCATATGAACTACTATATCTCAAAGTGTGAACACTCTCTTGCATCTCTGTATCAAAGTATGACAAGCTAAAAACTTTTTTGGCAGATGAGCTTTCATTTGTTTGCCCTGCGCCCTTTGTTTTTAGTGACCATGCATTCGTCAGCTTAGCTTTAAAGAGTGAAAAGGCAGCATTGTTTAATGCTGACTTGTCAGTCTGGACACGGCCAAACCCTGGGGCACGAAACAGATTCATGATTCTATTGCTCCCACATGATTACCCTCATGAAATTCTTATCCGGCTGACACCGTCAGCGATGTTTGCCGGAGGACACAGCCGTGTTAGAAACATTACAGGTAGGATAAAAAAAACAGGTACCCGCGGTGGTGGTGGTTGCGTAGGTTTCTTGTGTATGATATGGAGAAACACATTTGACCGAAACATTGTAGCCTTACGCAGAATTATGTCATGTTCACACGTGGTCATGATTGTAAAAACTGTGGAAGAGAAAAGGAAAATACTCCAGCCCATCCAGCTGTTGTCCAGCCCATCTCTCCTGGGAAATTGTAAATGGACTGCATTTATATTGAGCTCTTCTAATCTTTTTGCCCAAACAACAGGGCTTTACCAGCTACATCGGAGGTATTGTTGGGTTGAGCAGGTTGCAGGTTGGCAGGCAACGGCTCTACGGCTCAGGTATGGAAACGTTTTATTTCAAACGCCCTAATTTCCAAGTTAAAAACCCTCTAAACATAAGGCAGACGTCACAACAGTTCTTAACAGCTTAGAGTGATATTTATGTTAGCACAATTAACAACTTGTCTCATAAATATGCTAAATATTCAGAATTTCATTTGTGAGGCCCAGCTGCCCAAATCACATCAGCGCAGAGAGGCACAAAAGTCCTTCTCCCCAGCCGATTTCTGCAGGTCTTCAGGGAGGACACCAAGGCGTGCTGCAGTGAGATATTCACTCAGCAAGGGATATTCCCTCATCCTTGACATATACCGGTAATCTCCCCAGCATGTCATTCCTTGGGGCTTTCTCCCTGTTGGACATGCCCAAAACAGGTAGGCATCCTAACCAGATGCCAAAACCTCTTCAAATGACTCCTTTTCATGTGGAGGGGCAGTGGCTTTACTCCAAGTCCCTCCTAAATGACTGCATTTTTTTTCTCATCCTCTTTTGGTTACTGCCGTGCATGACCACGAGCCAGGGTAGGAACATATCAACTGGAAAACAAAGAGTCTTGTCTCTTGGCTCAACTCTCTCCTGACCACAACAGGCCAGTACAGAGTCCAGACAACTACAAATGTTGCACCAATCTACACCAATTCATCAATGCCCAATCCCTCCAATTGCACATTCCAACACATGTGGCCCACGTGTACAACACCAAACAGCCTAGACCGAGTTACAGCAGTGCATGCAGAGAGAGAGAGAGGAAGAAATAAATGAAATGGGAGACGACTTAATTTGCCAACTTGTGTCCTTGAAAGGCCCTTATAAAAAAATGTATTATTATTGTCATCACTCAATTCTAAGTGCATCACACAGCTGAGGTCTCCAGCATCCCTTTAACAGCTAAAATGAATGGAGGCATTACTGCAGGTGACGTTCACGGTCATTATGGAGTGAGAGTGCTGAATTTTGCAGTTGTTATGCTATTGATATGTCTGTTAGCACAATAAACTCTTTTCCCATGAATATGGAAAACAGGGATTTTATTCCACTCGAGAAAAAAAGATATTTAAAAAAGGCATCATCTTGCACTTCTGTTCTATTTAAAATGACATCACAACATTACAATCCACATCAAAAGTGAAGTATACCTAATGTTGCCCATCAAAGGTGTTCTCAGGAAGAAGATACTACTTTACAAGTCTTGTGGGATTTTACTACATCATATGTCTTCTTTGAATGTGAACACTTTGGCAGATTGTCCAGATGGACTTGTTGTCTGGCTGTCAACCTTCGCCTGACAGAGGAAACTTGACTCCATCTGACAGAGACAGACAGACAGACAGATGGAATCCACAGGAGAATGAGGCTGCTGGATTTTGGCAACTCTTTATCCCTCCTACGTTCAACACACACAAACACACACACATGAACATTTCCAACAAAAACACCCCTTTTTCCTGATTGTTTTTATAGTAATTTAGACACAAGCACACACTTTTATGGTTTTCCCTAGCCTCACCACAGATTCAGTTGGTCATCCGTCAAAACAAGCACAATTTTTGTTTTTACATCCTTATGCTGTCATATGTACACACATTACAAGATAAAGAAGAAGAAAAAATAAACAAAAAAACCTGATGAGTGATAACAGGTTTTCTACATGCTTGGCTACATTTCTGTCTCTGTCTTCTGTCTCTTTACTCAGCAAGCTTAAAGCAAGTACTTTGTGTAAACTGAAATTGTCTAACAATTGATCTCTGTCTTTGCCCCTTTCTGACTTTATGCCAAAATATTTTGCAAAGATCACCATCTGTCAGGGTTGGGTCAACTTTCTCAGCGACAATCACAAGTCGTTTTTGACTTGGCACGCATGAAGGGCACTGGGTAGGTTCCAGGTAGAGGAAATACAGAGAAACAAAGAGCAATTCATGGTAATTGTTGAAAGGAAAAAAAAAATCACATATAATATGTAGTTAAATGTTAACAGAAACACCATACAGTATTATTGAAGTGAAGAACATATATGGATGTTAGTCAAATAAACAAAGGCAGCTGTTAAAAACTGTGCTTGACAAAAACAAAAACTTGTGTGTTTTCTGTATGGCTACACGTCCAGATGTCTGAACTTCATTGACACTGTTCTGCTTGGCCCAGTTTAGCCACCTGAATCAACATGAAGGAGGAAGATCACATATAAGGACGGTGATGCCGGTTAAAGATCAAGGTGAGGAGAAAAGAGCCAAACTGCCTCAAGCTTTATGTTGTGTTGAATAACAGCTTCCTACTCATTATGGCCAACCAACAATAGTCAGTATATTATAAATGCAATCAGTTCTCTAACTTCATTTGCCAACCAAAAAAGGGGTGGCAAAACAAAGCTAGTATACTGAATATTGACCCTAAACATTTTCAAAATGTCATGAAATATTAGAAGCAGCATTTATCTAACTCAGTCATGCTGCAGTGGGGTATTCCCTCAGCCAGTTAACGTGCATGCTTTTAAGACTATACAACACGCTGCATTACTGGGGGACTCAGATTAGATTCCTTCAGTTCAGGCTGTGATTAAGTGATCATAAGTGAATAAAACACTCATCTATCAAACTCAGTAAAATAGAAAAACCTTGTATGGCAGTGCTCCAAATACTTTCACTAAACTTGTTGCATCAAAGGCCAAATATATTACTGAGGAGGTTTACTGAAGTATAAACCAAAAAGGTTATTTTCAAGTTCAGTTCAGGCTCAATTCCCAAGGCCTTATTATAAATGACTGATTTTAAGAAACACGACTTTAGTTAATGTCATGCAATGTGTTTCTAGATGTTTGTACTTTAGAAAGGTCTGTCATTTCTGGCTTTTTATTTCACTATATGTGAGGAGTTATGGCAAGTGTATTACAACTGTGAACATTTGGGTTCCTTAAAGGGCAAAAATGATCCTTTTCCTGACTTTACAATTCCCTTTCAAATTGTCTTTAACTGTAAAATACTTAGCCTTCCGGCTGTCTGGCTATCATTTTAGTGCACATGCTGACACATTCAGGGCACTGGGCAGAGAAGAGGGAGCAAGGAAGGAAAGATCTACAATGTTTTCTGAGCGTCTGAATAAAGGATGTACATTTATATGGGATCTTTTTAATCTTGCTCAAGTTCTGCAAAGTTCCTTACGATGTGTTTCTAATTCAACGTTTTATGCAAACACTTATTCATTGAATTATTAGCATGGAAACTTATCTCTTATAGTTCAGGGGATTTTCAGAAATACACAATGTAATAATTTCTTCCATTTACCTTTTGCACCTTGCAAGATATATAATAGGTATTCAGCACAGTATATAAAACGTCAAGAGAGCAAGAAGCTATTTCCTTGATGCAGATTGAAGTTCTGCCTTGTTGTGCCTTGATGCAAGCTGCAAGAAAAGCTGGGTGTGAGAGTGATAGGCCATTAGTCACCTTGTGTCTTAAAGCAGCCTTTTTCAAACATAAATGGCTTTTTGCAGTCAGGGAAACTCCAAGCAGCAAAACAACTGTCAATGTGACATTCTCACATATAATTATCACAATAGAGAGTGTGAGAGATTTTACTGTGGCTCAGAAACCTGTTTTTTACACTTCATAATTGTGCTTAAGCTGTGTAACGTTCAGCTGTTATGTTGTGCTGAACTATTTTGAGGGCAACAGCTGATAAACTTGCCACATCAACATCAGTACAGCACGTGCCTTGAACTTCAATGAACCTTTTCAGTAAGATTGAACTTTTCCCTTAATCAACTTAAAAAGCACACAGCATTGCACTCATCTAATCCACAAACAGCACATTTGACGAGCTAGGTTGGCTTTACACAAAACTGTAATGTTCCATTGCACAACAACGAATACAAATCACCAGTTAAAAAAAATTAACCGTGTTTAATCTTCCCATGACCCTATGGGAAGAGAACGGTTCAGAAAGGCAGCCTGTGGGACCCACATATGCAGCGTGTATAGATCCTGAAAGGAGAGGCTCCATGAGCTGGAATCAAAACCACCACAGTACCCTGCAGCCATCGCACACTGACAGACAAGGAACCTCAAAACGTCCGCTCTTCAGCAAAAGCCCGCTGACTGCAACAAATAAAAGCTGCCAAAGCCAAACACTAGAAACTGTCAATCAGGTCTGGTATTTATAAATGAAATGCACACAGGCAGACTAATGCACACAAATGCAGGCCTGCACAAACACAGATGAAGAGGAGAGAAGAGAAATGATTTTCCAGGCTGCTGTCATTATGATGTACAAGGAGATGCGTGAGAGAAAACCAGCCGTCACAAGTATAGGAGGCCATCCTGAAAACGTGTAATAGTGAGGGACACATCACACAAGAGAGAAAACACCTGGCAGTGACGGATCTGAGATAATCCATCGGTTGAATTTTACGTCCCATTTAATTTCTCTCCTCTAACAAAGCATTTGTTCACTGTAATATCTGAAAAGTAAAATTAGTAAGCAATACAGTAGGAGAGACAATTCCAATGCCGCTACGCCAGGGGAGACAGTGGGAACTTTCAGAACAATTGAAAGAAAAAAAACAAGGTGGGCAAAACAATAAACAAACTGAGACTTGCTTTGTTGTGGGAGGAGACAGGAGGTGGGGAGAGAAGGCTCATTGTTGTCCTGACAGGATGAATACGCAAAAACACACCAGGACACACAAACACATCACTAACGATGCCCAGGACGACACAAACAAAAGGACTGCACGTACACTTATACTAGCAAGAAGTGTGGAATACAAACGTTTACCCACTGAATGAGGAAAAACAGCAATAACACAATACTTATGGATATAAATCAGAAGTGTGCAGACACGTACAAGCCACACAACATGAACTTTCACAAGCGCTGCCCTCAGGCGAAGGCCCCTCATGAAGAGAGGTCTCGCTGTCTCCCGCATCCTTGATGTTATTTATCGATTTGGTAAATCACCCTTTCTTGCTGTGTTCATTTTCTTTATACCTTTGACTTCACCTCAGCTCCAGTATCACTTTACGTTAAGTGACACTCTGATTATAAGGAGCCTCTCAGTAGGAGTCCATCCATATCTCGGCTGTGGACTGATGCTCATTGCGAGTCGGCTTTGCCTGCAGCCTCCCTGCCTCTCTCTGCAACACCTCATGAATACAGAGAACCAATTAAAGGAAAAAGAGACCACGTCTACATGCTCAGGAGTGAGGCCGCAAATGCAAGCCAATACCAAAACAGACCCGGGAGACAGGTGGATGGATGTCGGGAGAAACAGAAAGAGGAGAGAGTTTGAAAAAAAAAAAATGAACTGACACCGGAGACAGAAACGAAACAGTAATGTGGACACCATTTACAGTATTACATTAGTGTTGTTTAAAGGCAGATAAAAATATTGGTGTTGTAAATAAAAGACTTAAACAAACTTGCTAAATAAGCATTCATTACTTTTAGAAATGACTTGCGAGGACACCCAACACAGCCAAGCTCTAATTCAATAATGGTGAAGCTTGGCATTTAGTTGGAGCAGCAGGAGGCCGCCCCTGTGGCTAAACAAATAATATCCTCAGTGGTGGACTGAAAAGGACGATGGATATTTTACCTATTGGTTTTGCCTCACATGGCTGAGGTCACCTATGTCCTGTGTGTTCAGTTTAAATGTGGCCGCGTATTCATTATTTGCTTATGCACATGCATCCAAACTAGAATCCACCACATCCTGTGTTGTGGTTGGACACAAAGGGACATGACTAGGCTTCCACCCAAGCCTACTGTTCCCACATCCGTCTCCTGAACCTTCATATGCTATGCAGCAAAACAACATGTACATGAGTTACTTATTGACGATGATGAGCTCCATGTGAGGGATCTATTCAAATATGAATCACAGGGAGGAGACGAGAAAACAGGAAAGACACTGAAGAAAAAAAAAAAAAGCTCTCGTCAAAAAATCTAGGACGAACACAGCTGCGCCTGTCTTTGTAATCAAATTCTGCCTTTCATACACAGGCCTCCACTTGGCAACGCTGCATGTTGACTTACGATTAAACTGTTTTTACAATCATGCGCAAAAGTTAGCACTCCTCTGTTCATCGTTGTTGTGTGTGTAAAGCATAATAAAAATCATAATGTGGCAGTAGATTTGAATATCAGACAATATTACATCGGAACAACAACAAATTACTTTCTTCTAATTGCTTAATTTACCAAAAAGAAGCCAAATAAGGGCGGGGGGAGATTGCTAAATAGAACCCCCATCATTTAATAGCTTGCAGATCCACTTTTGGGAGGAATACCTTAATGTAGTTGCGTCTTGTATGACTTCATCAGTTTCTTATATTGTTGCAGAGCAATTCTGCCCCAGTTCATTGAGGCTTTTGGGCATCTGCTTATTCACGCCTCCCTGAAGGTCCTTAAGCAGCATCTCAAATTGTTGTGAATTGTTTTATTAAAATGGATTGAAACAGATAATTCATGTTTACTTAAATCTGTAAGTTAAAATGTGTAAGATGCACTATTTACATTTTTTACAGTATTTACAGTTTATTTACATTTAGTATTTACAGTTTATTTACATCTATTTACAGTAAAGTGAACATGTCCTGATAAACGTTAAATGGTCAATATTCTTATATTAGTATCGAGATTGTACTGAAAATACCCTATTTCCGGTTTCAAAGGGAAATGCTTTTATTTTGAAGTCTACAGGAAATGATCGAGCGGGTGTTAACCGCTAACTTTGATTCGAACTGCGTGCTGAAGATGTCGAGGCTAGATCAGTTATTTTCTCCCGTTTGTAAGCTGCAGCTTGTTTGAGGAGAATAATGTTCCGTTTTAAAGACACACGTTCTGGTTATTGAGCTTCCGTTCCACAACACAAATGAACTGAGGTTGGATGAGGCCTTTCCAGAACTTTGAATCATTTTTCACTCTTATGACCCAACTTCAGCCAAGCTTTAGCTGTCAGACAGATGACCTGACATTTGCCTCTTTAATACTCAGAAATATACAGGAGTCCATGGTCCTCTCACTGACTGCTAGGGGCTCAGGTATTGTGGCAGCAAAACAACCCCAAGACATTTCTACCGAAATGCTGTGTTGGTTGGCGTAAACATGTTTCCGGGCATTAATACCAAACAACTCTACCTTGGTCTCATGACCATAGGACATTCTTTTTAAGAGGTCTTTGTCACATGTAATTTTGTTAACGTGAGTCATGCTTCCATGTTCTTTTTTGAGACCTTTTCTCGGCAGCCCTTCCAAACAAGTCATAGTTGTGTGTTCAACATTTTAAAAGCTCAGTAAGGCCTCCAGTTGCTGAGATGTAGCTTCTGTGCTGTTCATACTTCTCTGACCAATGGATAATCTGATTTTGGCATAAATGTGCTGGGACATTGACTCCTGGGAAGATTGCCAATAATGTTGCATGCCTTCAGCTTGAGAAGAATGTTTCTGTAGAATGCTGAACTCCAAATTGTTTGTTAAGAAAATCGTTTAGAAATCCATCTAGATTTACTTACAACAACAATTTCTTTTTCTAAGATCATGTCTTGTTTCTTCACTACTGGCAACGTGTTAAGACACAACAGAATGCTCCAAACAGCATACTACCAAAGCATATTCTGCTTGTTAGTTTATCAAGGGTTGAAGATTAGCAGGAAATGCAGGGAAATAAATAATGGCACAATAAAAAAACTTCAACTACTAATACTACGAACAATTAAACAAACAGTTTAGAGTCACATCATTTTAGTCTCCAAGTGTTTTCAGAGCGCACATTAGACTCTATCCTGAAAACAAAACTCCTAATGGCTTTTTCGTCTGTTTGCATTCAAACCACTGAAATGACAGCTAGCATTTTGTTAAATGATTTGAAATCCATTTCCACCACTTTATGTAGGCTTTATTGAGTCCATATGTTTGGAAATATATTGTAGCCTTCATTGTGGGTTTCTTTTATGTTGTCGTCATCATTTATATGGCCATCATTTTACTGATGTTTCAACTGGTTATGGTAAGAGCTGCTGCCAGTGTTGATCAAGTGATCAATTTACAATTATCCCGCAGAAACCAAAGAAATGACTTTGTTGGGTCCATATTTGTGTCTAAAACTGAGGATCCGTGTAGTAGAACTTCAATTAATGGGTATAATGTGGGGCAAAAAGGTATTTAGTCAGCCACCAATTGTGCAAGTTCTCCCACTTAAAGAGATGAGAGAGGCCTGTCATTTTCATCATAGGTAACTTCAATTATGAGAGACAGAATGGGGGGAAAGAATCCAGGAAATCACATTGTAGGATTTTTACTGAATTAATTGGTAAATTCCTCTGTAAAATAAGTATTTGGTCACTTACAAACAAGCAAGATTTCTGTCTTTCACAGAGCTGTAACTTCTTCTTTAAGAGGCTCCTCTGTCCTCCACTCGTTACCTGTATTAATGGCACCTGTTTTAACTGGTTATCAGTATAAAAGACACCTGTCCACAACCTCAAACAGTCGCACTCCAAACTCCACTATGGCCAACACCAAAGAGCTGTCAAAGGACGTGAGAAACTAAATTGTAGACCTGCACCAGGCTGGGAAGACTGAACTTGCAATAGGTAAGCAGCTCGGTGTGAAGAAATCAACTGTGGGAGCAATTATTAGAAAATGGAAGACATACAAGACCATGATAATCTCCCTCCATCTGGGGCTCCACGCAAGATCTCACCCCGTGTGGTAAAAATGATCACCAAAACGGTGAGGAAAGATCCCAGAACCACACGGGGGACCTAGTGAATGACCTGCAGAGAGCTGATACCAGAGTAACAAAGGAACCATCAATAACACACTACGCTGCCAGGGACTCAGATCCTGCAGGGACAGACGTTCCCCTGCTGAAGCCAGTACATGTCCAGGCCCGTCTGAAGTTTGCTAGAGAGCATTTGGATGATGCAGAAGAGGATTGGGAGAATGTTATGGTCAGATGAAACCAAAATAGAACTTTTTGGTAGAAACACAAATTGTCATGTTTGGAGGAGAAAGCTGAGTTGCATCCAAAGAACACCAAACCTACTGTGAAGCATGGGGGTGGAAACATCATGATTTGGGGACGTTTTTCTGCAAAGGGACCAGGACGACTGATCCGTGTAAGGGAAAGAATGAATGGGGCCATGTATCGTGAGATTTTGAGTGAAAACCTCCTTCCAAACGTGGCTGCGTCTTGCAGCATGAGAATGATCCAAACACACCGGCCGGGCAATGAAGGAGTGGCTTCGTAAGAAACATTTCAAGGTGCTGGAGTGGCCTAGCCAGTCTCCAGATCTCAACCCCATAGAAAATCTTTGGAGGGAGTTGAAAGTCTATGTTGCCCAGCGACAGCCCCAAAACATCACTGCTCTAGAGGAGATCTGCATGGAGGAATGGACCAGAATACCAGCAACAGTGTGTGAAAACCTGGTGAAGACTTACAGAAAACATTTGACCTCTGTCATTACCGACAAAGGGTATATAACAAAGTATTGAGATCAACTTTTGTTATTGACCAAATACATATTTTCCACTACAATTTGCAAATACATTCTTTAAAAATCAGACAATGTGTGCAAGCACAGGGATAACATGCAAACTCCACACAGAAAGACCCCTGCCGGGCCTGGGAGTCGAACCGGGGACCTTCTTGCTGTGAGGCAACAGTGCTAACCACTAAGCCACCGTGCTGCCCGTTTAACGACATCAATGGCAATGCTTTCATGGTACTGTACCAGACTCATTAAAACGTGAAAACGTGATCTTAATAAAAAACAGGTTCTGTTTAGATGATCATCAATAACAAATACAAATGTAATCAAAAACCAAATATAAAATGTATACACGAGGCAATTACTGTCTTTAACATAAATGTGTATCCGTTCCTCTCTATTAAATAATTACTACAGGGCTAGACAAAAGGCACTCAAATTTAGCTCGTCGATTATTGATGTTTGTATATGGTCTCAGTAAATGTCAACCATTGGCATGTAAAACTCTACACTAGGAGAGTGGTCTAAAGACATTTATGGTTCATAAACCCTGTAGAGAGATGGCACTGGCAGAGAACCAGATGGGTCGCCACAGTGCTGATGAATCTAATGTCCTGTGCTAGAGGTCATTTGTTGGGTCATAGGTTCCCCAGTAAATGAAACAAAAGACAAATAAAGAATCTGTTGTGGAAAAACGTATTAATACCTCTGTATTATATGTTTAAACCACAAGGTGACTATCCAGACTGAAACTTAATGCATTTAGTTTACTGGGAATAAGACTTGAGAGATGTGCTAGACTTCAGTAAATGTAATTGAGCAGTTGCATGTAAGAGGGTCAGAACATACATCAGGCGTCTCGATGCGGGGATAACAGAATAATAGATGCACAGTGATTTTGAACCCCACAAAATGATGACTAAACATTAAACAGGTCCTTGTGACACCAGAGCTAATCTTTCAGGAACAAAATACGTTGCACACTCTGTACCCAGACCAAGGCTGATATTACCATCAGTAGATTTAGCTAATCAAATACCCAAGGCTAATATTTCCATCAATTAATCTCTATGATGTCCGACACCGAGAGCGGATGTTGCGGAGAGTGTTCGTTTACCCACCAATTCCCAACCTACACACTCATACACAAGAGTGTTCTTTTTTTTGTTTTGCCTTTCACACAGTCTTTAGGTGGGCATGGGTGGGATTTTCACACGCTTCACTCCCCAGAGTGCATTCAGTACAGTATAGAGAATGGCAGCAGGACATGTGCACAAAGGCTGGGATTGTCTGCAACCAGCAGGCCGCTCACTGAAGTAGAATGACAGAAACACACTGACGCACACATACATTCACAGGCTCCCTGCAACTACGCCTGAGCACAAAAACACACACATGCATACAGCATTTCTAGCCATTTTTCAGTGGGGCAGAGGCCTGCAGAGCTACAGCTTTGTCTCAAGTGGGGCCCATAATGACAATGATGACATGGATGGACAGACTTGCTTTTTGGATTATCTGTAACTTCACAGCTAAATTAATGATTGACTACAACTATAATGCTAAGTACTCAATAAGACACTCAGTAACTCCATAACAACAGTAAACTCAGGAGCTCATTCTGAAGTCAGATGGAGCGTTTAAGAGTTTAGCGGTTGAACAGGCAACAGTTCAGCTGCTTCTCTTTGATGTATATTTTCACCAGAGCATTTTTGAGGCAATAGCAGTCAGTGTTTAAATAATCACCAACGAAATAAGTGTCACAACAGAAATAAACAATTTGAAGCCAGATACCACTTCACAAATTAAGGTCTGTTTCACTCTTAAGCTTAATGAGCATCGTGATCATCTTATCATGGATCATTTCTTTCAGGACTTTGCTGAATACAAACAAACAAGTACACTAGAGATGCAAAAAAAAGTTGTTAAATTCCATTTTTAAAGGAGCTTGAGGCCGGATTGTGGCAGGATTTATGAAAAAAATCCGTATACATTTTAAGTTTTCTAGTAATAATATCAGATGAAGCGTTCCAAACCAAAAAGAATGAGCCCTCTAGTGTATCTCTCCGTTGCCTTGAACAGGCTGTGTGCTGCAAAATGTGCTGCAATTCGGTCCCGAATTTCCCGCGCTGTCCTGCGGATGTGACGTCACATGACGCTGCATGCACGTTCTCCCCGTTCTCCCGTGCCGGCTTCACTGTTGGCTGCAGTACCCCAGACGGCCGTCGTGGCGAAGGATGGCGCTAGAGAGTCTCATTTCTTAAAAGGAGCCTCAAGCTCCTTTAAGTTAACAGTTGAAATTCTGTCAGATATGTGAAAACGCTGCAACTATTTCTACTCCAACTGTTATACACATTTGGGTTCTTTCATACAGCTTCTCTGGTGTCACATCTATTATTATAATCTTAGGTATGCAGTCTGCATGTGCATAAGACTTAAATCTTGCAAACAAACAAAAAGATGAATCCAGATTAATAAAGTAAAATGCTGGACTATGCATATCAGTTACCCCAAGATAATTATCTATCTATCTATTTTTTTTAATCCCTGTAACACTAAATACGAGTAATGGGTACAAATAATGGATAGATCGATGGAAATTAGTCTCAAATAATAATTGTTTACAGATTTGACCAATTCCATTAGTTGTTTCTATAACCCACCAACATGACAATTGGAGCATCATCAAAAACATCAGTGCACCTGAGTGCACACCAATTTGTGGACAAAAAGGCCTTAAGGTACTCACTATTTACCTATTAAAAATCGTGGTTTAATAGTCGTCATTTCTAAAATCCTTTATGCACAAACAGCTCCAGCTGTTGGTGCATTAAAATATTAATGGGTAATAACTTGAGCAAGTAATCAATGTTTGAATACCAAAACTGCCAGCTAACATTTGGTTCTGCATTTGAGAAACCTTACCATGGGAGGCTAACACAATGTTCAAGATGATTTTCCAAGTCCTTCATTAGAAGAGACAGCCACCCCTGACATTTCTCTCCACAAGAAAAAATTATACCTTGTGGCTTCAAAAGTGTAATCTGAAATTGACAACAATAAAAACACAAGCTGGCATTTATCAGCAAGTGACGGAGCCCTGGGCTGCTACTGGTATCTACATAAATACTAGTAAACAAACCAGTTCAAACATGCTTAATGTCTTCATACTGGCCTACAATATTTGGTATAAATGTGGTTCACATCTTGGGAGGGATATGCACTAATGGCACCTCTGAGCTACGATGATGGCATACAGTATGCGCTTCTCAGTGGCCTGTGAGCCATCTGAGGACGACTGACAACCGCATCACCACCACATCCTGAAGTCAAGCCCCTCAGTGCTCTACAGTCATAACTTTAATTAAAAACACAGCTCATATACATATATATACACCCACAAGATCATTTCATGGGGTATAAGCCACTGCAGAGCTTTGGGTGGCACCAGTGACCCATGTGAACTTCCCCTCCTTCTCTTTTGTGCTACCCATCCCACCTTCTTGCTAGTGAGGGGCAGTCACATTATTATTCAACCACATGGGATTCTCTCCCTCATGTTTCTAGGGAAATATGACAGCTCCCCTCCACCATCCTCCTCTCTCCCAACTACAGTGATCGTTGAGCAGAAACAGAGCATGGTTTCGATTGGCCTTCAAATCTCTCTGCAATGCGTCATCTGCCATACGCTGTGGTTGCTGGTTTCTCTGTGGCATGAGAGTCTTTAAATCAGAAATTATATACAAAAATAAATGTTTGCCTCATTGAGTATATGCCATTTTCTTTGCCTCATATGTATTCCTGCTGCCTAAAATTATGACACAAATCAATAATCCAAACTTTCAACTGTGATTTGTTTTCCTCTGATAACCTAATTTCAGCTTTACTTAATATCTGTGCTTTTATCTGACTTTATGTCCTAGTTAGGGTCTATTACAATTACATTTTTCACCTTGAAATTTTTTAGGCAACTCAGACACATACTATTTCAATTTAAAAACATCCCAAATGCCTCACAGTATGCAAGTAAAGTATGAACTTAAAAACCTGTGACAAGAACCTTCAGCCTTTTAAGCCAAACACAAGCATAAAGACTCACTTGGGAAAAGGCGTCTGATGCCTTTTCTGAACAGGACGAAAGAGGACTCAACCATAGAAGAGTGGGGGAAAAACTCACTAAAGTTCACCTTAACTTGCATCTTCAACTGTGCTGTAACATTCACCACTGTAGGGTTTACATTTAACGTATTCCCCCAAACAATTTTCACCGATGAAAAGTTACTTTAGCTATGAAAGTGAACTTAATATCATTTTAACACGATTTTACACCCACCATCAGGTGGCGTCCATAACGTGAGGAGGATAACTGCAGAAGAGCATGTATGTTTCTGACCCCCTTTTCCACATGAACTCAAAAATCACAAACTGAACGAAGGAACTATGAAAACAAAATCTGCGCAAGGAAATGGATGGGGAGAGGAGTCAAGACAAAGCGGGAACCTGAAAGATGAAAATGTTAATTTTGATAGAAGCAAGAGAAAGACGTTAATCCATTTCACAGTCATCCACCCCACCATTCCTTCATACGTGGTCTGTGGGAGTGGCAGGGGCTTGGCTGGCCTAGATACATGCAAAATGAATAAAGCTATAATATCCTTTGATACAAGTCTTTGTACCATGTTCAGCTTCGAGCAGCATCTGTTCCTACTTTTAATCTGGTTTGGGTGTTTCATTAAATACAGCCAAGAATTATCATCATCGGCAGGCGTTAAGTACAGGGGGTGTGACACAGTTAATGGAATGTGCTAATTTAGTGGAAAATAATGTAAATAATCCCTGTTAATTCAGTTTTGTCAAAGTACATTTTAAACTCGGTCAAGGACTCTTCGATGCATAAAACACTAGTACGCAAACAATAATGTTGATTACTGATAAAGCAGTTGACTGGAGTGTATACATATGAAGAGGAGAGGTTTGATTCTTGGCTTGCACTGTGCTTTCTAGCTCCAAAATCTCTCCTCTGTGGCCTATTTTGCTCTGCTCGCATCCAGCATCTGTAAAAGGCCAGACCTCAAAGTGTGTGAAGCCTCTCCCTGTGCTCGTCATTACCGTGTTTGTTTATCTGCTGTTCGCTCCCTCAGAGGAACCGCCAGCCTTGTTAAGGAGGGAGAAGAAAGCTTCAAAAGTGGAAATAAGGCATACATTTGAGTCCAGTCCCAGGACGGCGCACGGTATCGCGCTATTTCCATAATGGTAGCTTAATAGGAGCTAGCCAGCGGAGTGAGGGGCACGTCGCCCTCATTAAGGCTCTTGCTCAGGAACAGATTAGCGCTTCATTAACATATAGAGAGAAACGGGGGGAAATGAACACTCTCCATTTCACAGTCTGAAAAGCAGGCAAGACCAAAGTTAGATTATAAGTGGTTGGGGGAAAATATAGAATCTGTTTGGAAAAAGATAAAATATTAAGAAAGGCATCACATTTGATATTAAGGTGTACAACTCAAAATTTCATTCTTTGACAGTCTCTTCAATGGTCTACTTTCTCCTCTTCTGTCAGTCGTCTACCCTTTCAGAAAAACAAATCCCTGAGAAGATGTGAGTTCTTGCCTTGACGTGTATTGGTTTTTTTTCTTTATTTTGTTTTCCCCCTTATAGCCAAAGTCTCTGCACCGCCTGCATCAGCACAGTTTGACATTCCTCTTAATTAGTCTAATGATAAAGAAAAAAAAAAAACTGTGGAGGAGACCTGGCAGGACAGTGTACTGAATAATGAACAAGCATCTTAAAAAGTCAGGAGGCTGCTGGCAGGGCAGGTCAAATAAAATCCATGAAAACTATTTCCTTTTTCCTTTTCTTATAAATAATTTTTTTCAAGTACACCTAACCAAAAAATGTGCCATTGAAGTTGAAATCATGGGGATTTCTCTGGGAGAACTTGCTGACAACATTGCGGTATCTACAGTCCCTTACTGACCTCCTAAATGAAATTGCAGAGATTAAAAGGCATGTCTTGTGGAAATGATTAAGTGGCCTTCTGCAGCAGTTTAAAAAAAAAAAAGAATAACTGATTTATTTCAGCAGACCTTCACAGAAAAAACACGATTAGGTTTCTTAAGGCGAATCTCCAAATGCATGCCTTACTGCAACAATTCCCTATTCTGTTGACCTGACACATCCTCCTTTGAATTGATAACATGTAACTAAGTGTTTTTTAACCTTCAGATTAAATGTGCACAATTAGTGGAGCTATCTGTAACAAGAAGGCACAACGATGTTGACCCTTGGTGGAAGACCCCAAACCCAGGTGACTAATTAGGAAGGTTACCTGCCAAAACACTCAGCCCATCTGGCCAATTAACATAAGAGGGAGATGAACCTTGTCTTTTCTGCACTACCCAGTTTATACTCTTAAAAAAAAATCACTAAAGGAAAAAGAAAAGCTATTAAAAGGCTTGGCTCTGATCATCCGTTTAAAACTGAAGAAAAAATGAAATCAATAGGAAACCTATAAATGAAGTGCCCTCTCCCAAGGTTTATTAAATAATTACCAGTAATTTCCCACCTGGGTGTGCATCATTTTTTGTTTCTTCTATCTAACTCTCTGCTACAGGCACTTTCTTTCTCTTTTAACAGACTCTTGGGCAAAAGCTGATTATCTAAAGGTTGGCAGAGTTATCATTATCACCACAGTGTGAGCTGACTTTAGCCAGGAGGTGCTCAGACTCTACAATGTGCTCTGGGCTAATGAGCCGGGCTTTATTCTACACTGAAAAGAATACGTGTCAAACCTTCTGTGAACTGAAACTCATTGAGGGCACATTAACCTTACAGGAGAAGGAAAATACAGCCTCCTGTTAAGGCTTCCCTGATAAGGGAAAGCCTTCAAAATGTCCCTTTTATCCCTTTATACATTTTTTTTAACATGACGTGACGGGTCAAACGAAGTAAAAGATGTGTAAGTCAAATGCAGCTTTAGTACCAATGATTAGGGATGATGAGGCACAGAAATCACCCCTGCTTCCTTCTGTGCATGACGCCCTCAGAATGTACTTCCTCTTTATAACAAAGCCGGCACGCCTTCCGATCATCAAAGAATTGACATTAATGGAATTATACTGTCAAATGGTTAATCCATTATGATAACAATAATTGAAAATCTTACTCATAGTCAAGGTAGCATTCCTGACAGTGACAGACTGACCCAGGCTGTACTCCGCCTCTCACCTGTTCTCTTTTTACCATTTTTCTTGTCACTCGTGTTCTTGATCTTTTTGTCCCAGACATTTTGTAATTTCTATTTCTAAATTGCAGTCTTTACTACGGAAGCCCAAAACAGAGACAGACAGACAGACAGACACACACACATACATACAGTAATACAGACATACACACATACACACACACACATACCCATGCATACATTTTATTTCTTCAGTTTTCCTGTGATCGAGATAATTCCTTCATTTTCTTATCTCTGATAATGAGATAATTTTCCACAGGTAAACGGAGGAAAAAAAATGTATGTATGACCCTTTATGGCCTTGTAGGTTTTGTTTTCTTGAGATCTCAAATGAATTATCTCGTTATCATGGGAAAACGGAAGAAAATGCTCGTTATCACAAGAAAACTGAGGAAATGTTTGTTATCACGGATAAACAGAGGAAATAAAATGTATGCATGTATGACCCTTTCGGGCTTCTGTACTTTACATTTCATAGTCATACATAATTAAAAGTGAAGCACAGTCATTAAGTCTCTGTATTATCTCGGTTTCACTTACTTTAACCCTAAACTGAGATAAAACAAAATTATACAAATTTTCCCATTTTAAGGAAAAATATTTTGGTAACAAATAGTTACTGATGAATGATGATGTAGTTCCAGAGAAATGCTTCATGATTTGCTTTGCTGGGTCATATCTGTCCTTCCCTGGTTCACCAAGTCTTCATCACATGTCCATCATCAAAAAGGTAACAAACATACCCAGCATGTGGCGGGAATTCACCTTTTAGCTAGAAGAAAGAAGAATAACTCTGGTACGCCTTATCAACAGAACAGCAGGCGCTGCTGACATTGTCGTCTTTGGTATTAGCCGTTATACAGCTGTAGTACTTAATAACACTTTAATCTTCTCCAGTGTGTAGGAAAGAGGACACTTTAAGTTGTTTTCAGGCTGTTTTCACTACAGTGCACATGACCTTTGAAGATGGATGGTCGTGTGATCTGCATTCATGGTGGTGCTGTGTGGCTGGAGATATGATCTGATACGGAGCTCAAACGCCAGTGCAGATTGACTTTACTTTGAAACAGGATTTTGAAAAGAATTTGGACTTGTGTGAACACAGCCATAGTGATATTTTGTTGTTGCTCCTTACATGGTTCAATATGAAGTTTGCTTATACTGAATACACTTCGTGACTATCACTTTTGGTTTTTCAATATGACATAAAAAGCTGGACATTTTCAGGTTTGCAGCGAGTATTCGCACCGGCTCAAATTTAGCAATTCCACAGTAGATCGGCCCTCAGGCCTTCCATTAAAAATACATCAATGCAACTGACCAAAATTTCACAAAAAAGAAAAAAAAAAAAAAAAAGCTCAAGATTTTTTTAACCACCAAGATTTGTGAGTTATTAAGAACCAAAGCATCAGTCGGACTTTAAATTGACCTCTGTGAACAATTTTCAAACTTAAACTTTCAGAAAGAGCTTATCTTAATCTAATTTTGTTTAATGGTTAAAGTTTTCAGTTTACACACAATCAAATGAATTAACTAGCTCTTCTACACCACAACACTGCTGTCCCCAAAGCATCTTCACAGTAAGGCTACACTTGCAATTGAATAATAAATGGACTAGGCAGGCAGGACCACTGCTGGCAGTGACAATACTGAATTGCAGCATAACAAGCTCAGTCTGTGTTGTGAGATTCATTCATAAGTGAAACAGTCTCCTCTTGTAGAATATCCTAGCTGTCAGAGCCGGTCACGCACCGGTGGTAGAGGGGAAAGGGAGAGATCACGCTGACTTGTAACCCTCGCTGTGCAATACTAAAAAGGAACAAATCTGGATTTAGGGGTATATTATAGGAGTTGGTTTAAATGGCTTTTGTTGGAATTATGTTGCATGACCATTTTTTGACCACCCAACAGTTGCTTGACAACCCGGAGCAACCTTGCTGGTTTCATGGACAGCTAATAATGATGACAGTTACAAAACATCATTTGTGCACATAACTCCCACAATAAAAACTGTTATTTCTATGAATTTATAAAAACATGAGATAAAATAATACAATTAAGGAGTCTTTGAGGTAGCGGTACTAACACTGGTTTAGATAAATCAGGACATTCACCTACTTTCTGTCTACATGTTGAGTAAATCTGTTGCTTCTTTCTTTAAACAAAGGAATATTTCTGCTAATGGCTTATCTGAAGCTTGCAATCTTACTCCACCAGATGTTCATGTATCTCTCAAGGTATCAAATTCAACAAATCAATATCTTTGGAAATTTGACCATCCATAATAATCAAGTTATCTGCTGGGTATTGGTCTGATATGAATAAAACTGACTGTTGCTTTAAGGGAACACCCAGATGGTAAAAACATTAAACATTTACAGAGCTGAAATAACCACACACAGACGAGAGAGGACTTCAGGAGACCAACATTAAGCATGGGGATACAGAGTTACATTTGCAAATGTTAACTTGCAATTTTACTTTCCAAACAAAGAAGCTTTATGTCAACCTTGTCTGCAGGTAAACTGATATATTTGGGTTCAGAAGCACTTGGGATGGACCCCTGGCATGAATCAAGTCTTGAATCAAGGCAACTGAACTTTCTTTTCTTGGTCCAGTTGCCTTCATTCAAGTCTTTTGAATTACTATGATTTGGATGACAGAGAGTGAACACCAGCGTAACTCAGATGGGCCATTACACTGTTGAAATGTTTATTGTAGTCAGACAAATTAAAAATCCAGATTATTTTTGAGGAAAAGGATGCTTTGTGCACCAGCCCAAACAGAAAAAGACCATCCACCTTGCTATTCCTGTGAAGTCCAGAGTCTGCTACAGTGAGGGCTTCTTTCAGTGCTCATGGTAAAGGTATTTACGCTTCTGTGATGTGATGGCAGGATTGATGTAGT